>NW_024386764.1:1533901-1561401 GCF_900408965.1 Simochromis diagramma | reverse complement strand
GCTTAAAGCCAACATATGTGACTTGATTTTCATCTCTAAAATGATTTTAAGTCTCCACGGTGACACTGAAAAAACAAAAGATACACCTACAACATGAGGGATGCGAGTCGACACCCCCCTCGGTCCCACTTCAGGTGTCTGAATCAACACTGTGCCTGAAAATCTTCTCACACTGACTGTGACCTGATGGCCTTGAGAGTAAATACCTCCTGTTCTCACTGCAGTATGTGGGGAGCCATAATGAATTTATGAAATGATGACATGATTATAACGTATTTTATCAGAAGAAGCAGTTTATGAATGATCATATTACACCACAGTTTGATCCTCATCGATACAGAAACTGTCACGTTCCCCTGGCTGCCACTGATGCTTCCTCCCACTCTCTTTCTTCATCTCTACCCTCAGGTGTGTGTGTGTGTCTGACAGGGCAGGTCTTCCTGGTTTTCCTCCAGATCTACCCCATTACTGGTTCTGTTGGTTTCATGCCTACCACGCCTGCCTCTATCAGGTCATCGCCCATCTGTGTAATGACCGGATCAGTCACTGAATCATTGCCAGGCTGTACAGTTGTAGTAGCAGTGTAGATGTAAGCTCATCCTTGTTCAGCCTCATCCTGTTCCTTCTTGTTGATCTTTGCATCTTTGCATTACTTGCGATAAAGTAATCACATTACATGTTTTAATAATGCAGTAATTCAACGTGTTAAGCTTGATTTAGACTTTGGTTATGCTGTGACCAGAGACCCCTCTTAACCCTACACAGCACCCACACGCCATCAAGTCGTTGTGTCGACCTGATGTGTGAGTAAATACCTCCTCAGCTCACTGCAGTGTGTGTGAAAACTCCGAGCTGACTCATAATGCATTTATAAAACAATGACAGTGCATTTTATCAGCAGCTAAAGTTTATGACTGACTGATTATATTATTTAGATGCCACAGGTGCCATAGATCCATGCTTCCTCCCACTCCCACTTTCATCATCTCTACCCTCAGGTGTGAGTGTGTCTTCCTGGTCCTCCTACAATGCATCACATCACTGGTTCTGCTGGTTTCATGCCTGCCACACCTGCCACTATCAGGTCATCGCCCACCTGTGTATTTAATGACCAGATCAGTCCTTGAATCATTGCCAGACTATACAGTGTAAAAATCGGCGTACGACACCCACGACACAGGTCGTGCATAACGGCACCATTAAAGTTACAGTTTTGTTGTTACTTGTTACAAAAGTTATCAAGTGCAATTCACTACCGGTGGACTCCAATCCAGATGTAAACCACAGCTGCCAGGTGATCAGCACCTAAGCTGAATACTTACGTTCATGTTCAGTTTTTTCTTTTTTCTTTTTATCGTTTTCACTTTGACATTGTGGGTTATTGTGTGTAGAATTGCGAGGTGAAAATGTATTTAATCCACTTTGGAATAAGCCTGTAACAGGACACAATGTGCAAAAAGTGAAGCCCTGTTAATGGCAAATAACTGTCTTGTGGCTTTTTATTATTGTTTTTTTTACTCTTACTGTTGTCTTGCTTTTAATATAATTTCCCCTTGTGGGACAATAAAGTATTTGAATTGAAGTGTTACTTTTAATATTTGTCGTTATCAGTTAAAGGGACGGCTGTTTATTCTGGTAGCAGTCATTTGTAATCAGTAGTGAGGTGATCTAAAACTCCTCAAAGCATCTGTATTTCAGAACATTAACACTCCTTAGTGATTATTAAACTGAGACTGAATGGTGTGTGCAGAGAAGCCTTTTGCATTCAGTTATGAGGTGTACAGCATGTTGCTGAGGGCCATCATTGGACAGTGGGCCAGCAGAATCAAAAGTAAGAGAGTGAACTACAAAAACAACCAGACCTTGAGGAGAAGCCAGAATGTGGGACCACTGTGACCTGGCTACGAGTGGCTGGATGTTCATTATAAACTGCAGGTGGTTGATTAGATGATGAAGGAACTGATCCAGCATGAACTGGTGTGTAACAACGCCCACAAAACGACCTCACAAGAGAACGATGATGACAAAGGGAAAAAGACACTGAGGGAAAAGAGGCACAAACAAACATGAGGGCGCTGTGGCAGAGCTTTCTTTAGACTTGTTTTTGGACTGTCCCAAGGCTGCTTTTAGACTGGAGTTTGACATAATTTGGGTTTGTTATTTTCTCCATTTAAACCCTCGTTTTTAGCCTTAATGTTTACATTTGAAATGAAATGTTTGTCTCAGAGACTGGATAAAAAGATGGCTCACATGTCCAATCTTCTTTCCACACCAAAATATGGCAGAAGCCTTTCTGATATGTTATATTTCATTTATATTGTATTTCAATAGAGAGAAATCATTTATAGGAAATCAACAGTTTATTAATCAAATCATAGAATTTGATTAATAAACTCATTGATGATTAGACGCTGATGAAGCAGGTAGTGGGAGAGGTGAAGCAGGTGGAGATGTGGATGGGGAGCTTTATCTGACCAGGATAAGATGGAGCAGAATGAGGGGCAAGAAAATGATTCAACCGGAGTGATGATGGTATTAAATCTGACAGTGTGTGAAATCCATGTAATGAATACCAGACTACTCAAGACACATGACTGAATAATAACTTACACACAGGCCTCATTTTGAAAGTTTTATCGTCATATTTCTGTAGTATTATTTACTTTTACTGGCTTCACTGTATTGCTTTTAAAGTCAAGCAGTGTTTTATCTTTTTAAAACAAAAGTTTTTGGGAGGTTTTTGTTTCTAAAGGAGACCTGGAGTCTTTTGGTTTTCCTCACAGTTGCTCTAAAGCGACAGCCAGAGGGCAAAACTCACTGTGAAGTGGATGGTTAAAACAATTAATAATACACTTATCATTACGCTAAACATAACACTGCAAGTCTAAAGAGTCCCAGCTCACTACAGCCTACACTGATTGCATTACTGTGCCAAACCAAACTCCTCAGAACAACTGCTGTAGGTTAGGGAGTAACAACTTCCCTGTGCTGCCGGGGAAGCTCTCTGCCAGCTTAATGTTTAATAAATAGATTTATTGTTTCGGGGAATTATTTTATTTGAAGGTGGCTTTTTTTATTGCCTGGCCTTCAACCATTTAGTGGCTCTCTACACTGGAACCCATCAAAGCTTGATCCCTGCTCTAGACCTTCCACATCTCTAAAGAAACGTAGCTGCTTGTTCACTCTCCATCATTCTTCAGCCTCAAAGAAAGGTCTTTGTACACAAGCACTGTAAATAAAATCCCTGAACTCTGTGTTTGAGGGTACCAGTTCCTGGTTGTAATCCTTGACATGCTTAAAATCAGTTCATCTCAGCTCCAAAACCAAGCTAGCAATGTTGCAGGTCTTATGGCTGAAGAGTTAAATCTCAGAACTGACTTCTGATGGCTTCTTTTTAAATCATTAGTGTTCTCTTCTGCAATTCAGATTTACTCACAGATTTGTGAGAGTGAGCTTTTTAGACTCCAGTGCAGCTCATGTGGTCAGAACGACATCTACGCCTAAATAAGCTGGAGATCATGCTTGTCATCAAATTTGAACTTGGAGAACCATCTGCGGTCGCTTACAGGAGGCGCAAATGTAGTCAGAAAATCCTCACTTCATTGTGTGTGCTTGACCTTTCTGTAATGTGTAGCTCATGCAAACAAAACTCTGGAAGCTGGATAAATGTGGTCAGCTCTGCGTTTACTGTGCAGCTGCCCAGCTGCTGGCCTTTCGTTTTACATCACAGATGTTGCAATTGCTGACGTCCATCAGAGGAAATCTCTGCTCAGGTTCCCGCTCCTGCTTCTGATTGGACCGAGCGGGTATTCTGGGAAACGCAAACCTCCCACGGTGCTTCTCCATCTCAGCAGCTCACCGCTAATGTGCAGCATGAAGATGCAACCGGAGCAGCCGAACCACAACAGGCCAGCAGCTCTTGCAGTGTGGCCCTGGAGCCCAGACACTCAACAGACATGCTGGAAAGACCAGGTTTGACTGGCACTGAGTCGAAACTCTAAATCTAGAACAGACGTGAAGATTTATCTGTCAATGCTTTATTTGACATCTAATTACAGACTGCTACAATGCGCTGTCTTATTTTAAGGCGGACTGACTGAAACCTCAGGTTTCTGCTGATCTTTAAACTGGAGCTGCTTTCTGTGAAACGCTGCATGGTGCTTTTGATCCTGTTTTATTGGTGCAATCCTGACTTTACTGTGGAGGACAACAGCAATAAGATGAACTCTAAATATTTTCTCTTTATAAGCTACAGAACCCAGTTTCTTACAGGGCACCTTGGAAATGAAGTTTCACGTGATGATGATTAATTCATGTTGCTACAGGAGGCAGTTTTTACTACCTGAAGCCTGTGTGTTTTGATCCCAGCCTCCCTGCTGTCTAACAGCTGAGGTCTCCAGGAGGGTCTGTCCTTTTCAGAGGTCATGGTGCAGCTAGTTAAAGCTGACCTTTGACATCCAAGTGTCTGCTCACTGTGGTGATAAGTTCTCACAGTCTGAGGTGTCACATCTTCACACCTGCCACACTTCAGTCTGTGAAAGATCTGACCTGCCAGACCTGCAGCTGCAGAGAATCAAACCCTCACCTCACCAGGGCACCATACCGAGGAACACCCCGATATCAGATCAGTTTTCCACTTTTCCAGTTTTTAAATTAGCTTCGGTGCAGATAAGTCACTGGCATTTCTGCATCATGTTCACAAATGGCTGCTTTTTTGCGTGATGTAGCTTTAACCTGTGTGGATCTCAGACCCTGAAATAAGATGAAATAATAAAATGTCTCGCTTTAAACATTTGATATGTTTCTATGCTTTATTGTGAATAAAACATGGCTCTATGAGATTTGAAAATCACTGGATTGTGTTTTTCTTTGCATTTTGCAGTGCTCCGACTGTTAGCGATTGGAGTTGTGCATTAAACCTGCTGAAACCTCCTTATACCATCTTTTACCTTCTTATCAGCATCTTTATCACAGAGTTTTATTGTGTTTCTTTTTTATGTGAATTTATACTCTTGTGCTTTTCTAGTCTTACTGACCAATCAAAGTGCTATAGACTACAGCCCATACATACATACATAGAGAACTTTACGGAAGCACTTTGTCTGCTTTTCCTCCACGGCCAGTATAGAACCACCAGTTAACCTACCACGCATGTGGGAGCAAGATGGAGTCCCCAGAGGAAACCTACGTAGGCACAGGGGGAACGGGGCCCCACCCAGTTTTTGAACTGGGAAAGTTGTGAGGTCACAGTGTTACCACAGCACCATCATGCTGCCCTAACATGTGATTTTATGCTATTGTTTTCTTCGTGCCTCATTTAGGACTCGTATGATGTTTAAATGCTATGGTAGCATTTTTCTCCAGTAATGTTTTTTCCTCTCTTTTGTTTGCTAATGTTAGTATTTGTTCCAACATTAGTTGTGTATGCTAAACTCAGTGACTGGTCTTTATGCAAACTTTAGCATTTAAGTTCGTTTCATTGTTTTTCTTATGCTAACTGACGTTTTGTGCTTTTATTAAATTAGGATTCACTAGTTTTTCATGCTAACGTTTAGATTATGTTTTCTGCCATTATTTCTATTAATCTTGTTGTGCACATTATTGGTTATGATTATGTCATTTCTTTACTGCTAGTCTTAAAGGTTAGACTTAGATTAGACCTTTTTTCTTCTTTTAACCTTAGATGCATATTGGGGCACTTTTGTGATTAAAAATTGTGCTGATGGTTTTGTTTATATTCAGCTTCTCTCGTCCCCTGGAGCAAACCTTCAGTTTGTCTCTTCTCTAAGCTGGGCTGAAGTGATGCTTCTATTTAAGTGGATTTAATACATTTAACAAACCTTAAAAGTAAAGATGGAAAAGCAGAACATTGGAGAGAGAAGCAGATTCATCTGTTCCCACTGGAAGTTACTCCCATGTTACTACTACTACTCTACCTCTACTACTGCCATTGCCAGCGCTGCTCTCAGTCAGTAAAAACATGAATGATGACTAAACCTGGGCTGAATAAAATAATCTGTTCTTCATTCATGCTGTTAGCTCCCACACCGTTACCATGGCAATCAGCATCTCCCAGCCTGGTTGGTGAATAACAATGAGTCCACACAGAACAGCATATATACAGAACCTGCTGTTTGTACAGTACAATGTATGGCATTCAGTAAAATGCTCATTGAAAAGTTTGCAGCAACAAAACAAAATATCAAATATGTGCTTAAATATCAGTACAAGCTGTAACCTACATTTGTGCACACAGGAAACACTTGTAATGCACACAGTGATGAAGGGCGAACCGTGACAGAGAGGAAAGCAGCAGCAGGTTGGAGCTGCCGATGGTTGTAGGCAGCTCTGTGGGTGAAGATGCTGAATGTGGGTGACGGTTTCTGTATTACTAACCACAGAGGAAGAAGAGCTGGCACGCAGCGTCGACATGTAAGATGACAACAAGAAGATAAGCTGCATATTTAATCTCCACTTGATGGATTCTTTTGATTGCAGGTTTATTTTGGATTGTTTTAAAATGTATTTTTAATGCCCCAAAAAAGTGTGATATAACTGTTACATGCAGGAACAGAGTTTCAATCAAGGATTGTGGAATAATTATGGATTAAAACTGTGAAAGTTTTTGTTTGTTTTTTAAACTGAACGTTCCTCGAAGGTGACTTTTACATTAACAGTTGCTGATAAAGGCTGTAACCACTCTTACAATTGGTAACTGATTTGTGATATTGCAGGTTCAGTGATGCTAAAACATACAACTGAGTGTCACCTGCATATATGTAAATATTGTCCTACAAAAGGAAAAATAACAAACAGCCCTTCTGATTTATAAAGCTTGTCCTGAGTGTGGCGGTAAAGGAAAGACCATTAAAAATCTAAAAGGTGAACCCAGACATCGTCTGCAGTGATACACAGCTGCACCGTGCGGTCGGAGTTTCACTTCCTGCTGTGGTCGGCGACTGAGGCAAAATCAGATAAGGGAGTGGAGCTAGCAACACAGAGCAGCAGAGTGACGTGTTAGCACGTTCACTTCCATTCTGTGGTCCAGTTTACAGTGTGGGAGGTCAGAGGTCGGGTTTTCCTGCTCACTTGTCATTAGTGTGGTGATGTCAGAGCCAGTGAACAGTTGTGTTCACACCATCCAGACGCCATCAGCAGAAGAAAAACACCACGGCTGAGTGTGATTACAGTTTGATCCCAGCTATGATCTCTGTCAACTTTCATCCCAAAAACATCCAAACACACCACGTGTGATGGCACGCTGTGATGCACTAGGCTACAACTCTTACTCTGAAATGGTCATAATCACTGTGCAGGGTTACTCTAGTAAAGGAGGATATTTAGCACAAAATGTGATGAATAACTAAACCTAACCACATGGTTTTAGTGACTAAACCTAACCAGTGCAGAGTGCAAATGAAATGACTCATAGTTGGGGAAAAAAACAAAACACAAAAATCCAAACGGGGTACTCGTCACAGCCATCTGTCTGGAAAACCTGCAACGTACACCCCTGCTAGCCATTCATCTCCAAACAGACCTTGTAGGAGTCTAAAACAGGACTTTTAACAAACATTGCTGATATTATCACATTTGTTGCAATTTTATGTACCTGTATGAAACCCCAGAGATGCAACTTTCATGCACCAACAGCATGATGAGGATCTACACAATATTACGCAGGAGGTTTATTGTTGAGGCTGAAGTAAGTGTGTGCATCCAGGATGTGCATCTATAGGTCCTGAATATGAATAATTACTCTTTTTATAACTCCAGTCAAGACCAATGATGCATCCTGCTGCTGACACGCTGTCTGCTCTCCCACAGACTTCCTGTGATATTAGTGAGCTTAAGCACAGTTTTGATCCTAACAGATTTTCATCAGTGAAAATTAAGGGGACATCAAAATGAGATTTAAATAAGTATGTGTTAATGCGCAGCAGTCTGAAGTAAACAAACAAACAGCTTCATAAATAACGGCAGGCAGACCTAAGCATGTGTGTCTTTGTGTGTGTGTGTGCGTGCGTGTGTGTGAGCATTGTTGTAACTGGAAGTCACATGACTCTGCAGAGAAATCCCCGCTTCCTGTTGCTCTGTCCTTATATGGTCGCAGCTTGTCTGACTGACAGCGTCACGCTCTCCACCAAACCACCGCCTGCCCATTCTCTTCCCCATCCCTGCACAGAGTCAGTATGCATAGAATCTAACAGCATATTGTCACCTGACCTGTTTTTTATTTTATTTTTATTTTTATTTTTTGTTTCACACATGGCACAGCAGTAATGCATTCCCATACACAACCTTCCTTTCAATTAAAGTAGCACTGTTTCCATGCATGAAAAGGAGCAGGAAGAAGAATAAATTCTTATTGATACCTGCCCCCTATCTGTGATAATACAAGTAGGCAACCAAAATTACACTATGACAATTTTCTGCACATAACAAAACAAAGCAAACAGAACAATATACTCAACAATGAGCAATACCACTAAATATCAAACTAAAAGGATCATTTTTCTACAATTAAATTCTATTCTTTTCAACTTCTTCATATTGGTTTATCATTTTATTCTTATAGCAGATTTTAAATTGAGAAACATTTATACAACACTTAAGATCACTGAGAGAATTCCAGTTTCTTATGCCTGTGACTGTTGGACACATTTGCCTTTGTGTGGTTCGAGCAAACCGGCGCACCAAATAACTTTGTCTCCTGCCACCTTCCTCTCGTTCCGGTTCTAAACGACCCCTAAATAAAAATGTTATATTACTTGGCATATTTTTATAATATTGCTCATGCATCAATCCCCTGATCAAGCATTTTTAAACATTCAAATTAAAAAGTATTTCACAAATTCAGTTGGTAAATCATGCAAACCTGTGAGGTCAACCTGGACAGCATTGGGCTAATTGGATCAGGGACAGATGGAAGGATCCATCTTTCACTTACCCAATTCAGGCTTGCAGGGGGGCAGGAGTAAGTGGCAGAGTACACCTTGGACAGATCGTCAGTTACTTTAACACAGAGAAACCAACAACAATATGCATTCACTTTCACAATTTAGAGTCACTAGTTAGTGTAGCCCTTCACAGAGAGCTGACACGGGCAAACATGCAAACCCAGGCCAGCTAGTGAATTTGAAAGCACCTCCAAGCACGGTGCCACTGTGTTGCCCTTGGAAGTATTTAGATTTTCTTTTAAGAATCAAAATGCACCACTGATTTTCACCACTTTGTCCATTGCCATTTTAGTTATAGCCCGAAGTGACCATATTTGGAGTGCTAATGCCAGTAACAGTAACAGAACTCAGGCATTTGTGTGCTAAGTAGAATAATAAAATATTAGACTTTCATGCATCAGCTGGAGTGAAGACTTTTTGGGTTGGTAATATTTGTCAGATGACTCCTTTATAAATACTCCAAACAGCAGACAGCTAGATGTGTTTGCCATGATCCTGCTGATCAAAGAGGCCCAATAATAATGCAAACTTTAAATCCCATTAAATAACTCTAACAGGTGAGCTATAAAATAACTACACAAAGAGATGCTAATGACACTTTCCGTACTGGCCTGTAAACATTTCTGCTGATGTTTTAGCACAGCAAGCTGTGGACGTTAGCTCAGGTGGAGAAAGTTCTGGGTCTTCATTTTTCACCCCTGGATGTTGCCACTCGCTCCCTATCAAACTCCCATTACATTCTGCACTCGGCACATTCACATAAGAATGTTGGTAGAATTAGGTCATGAAAACTGTCCTTTCTCACGTTTAGTGCTCAGCAGGAAGTGATTGGATTCAGCTGTGTTCTCACTAATGGAAATACTGTGTGGTTTTAGGTGAGTGTAGAGAGTGGTGAGAGAGTGCAGGAGGCAGCACACATAATGGCCACTTGCTAGGAGTAGATGCACTGGATGTTTCAGTGCTCTCCGACACACGGGGTTCTCCAGGGAGCTGGCAGGTTAAAGGCCAATATCCAATCCAAATCATCACTCATTTGCAGTCGAGAATAGTCTCCCTGCTGGTCTGGACAGCCGCTAGTTCACTTACTGGATGAAGTGGTCGAGAGAGGATGCTCAAGAGAGGAGTCTGAAAGGAGTTTGAAAAGCACAACAGCCCTGTCTACCCTGCATCTTCCTATCACATATGTTAGGATGCTACGTTTGACTTCACTTCTGCCTTTTAATATAGTAATGCCAAGAAAGCTGAAGTCCCACACTTCTGTGCTCTTTCTCACCTCAGATGGAGACAGCAGGGAGCTGTACATCATCTACACTGGTCCTGAACACAGGTTGTGTGCTCAGCCGAGCTTTCTTCACACATGACTGTGTCCCCATCCACTCTTCAAATACCTCTGTGAAGTTGCAGTTGATACCAACACTACAGCAGCGGGTGTCATATCGGATAATGTTGACTTACTACAGCGAACAGGTCACCTTGCTCAATAGTGTGCAGGCAACAGGCTGGTCCTGAACAGCAGTAAGACCAAGAAGGAAGATAGAACATGCTCTTCTCCTTATATACAGCACGGAGGTGAATAACATTAAGGTCCTGCACATTCACATCGCAGCCTTGAATATGTCTCGCCTGGGAGAAAAGGCCCAGCACAGGCTCTTTTCCTCAGGAAACGTGAACTGGCTGCGCTCTGCTCTTGGCTGCTGTCAAACTTTATACAGCCACATTAGAAAGCATCCTGTGGCTCAGTATGGCAGTTGTATGGCAGGAGAGAAAGGACTTGTAGTAAGAACAAGAATGTCTCTGTGCCTTCTGGAATAAAGTATAAGACCATAAAACAAGAACATGCATGTGTAAAAACGTTTTAGTCATTAAGTAATGTCACTATTTTCCTACATCAGCATGCAGTCATGCATTTTGGACTAATTTGCCTCATCATGCAGTGCTTTTCATTATTTCATCTGTAAGACAAGCTATCTGTTTACTTTAGCTTCTTACATTTTATCCACAAAACCCCCTTAGAGTCCTGTGAGGGTCAATGTGTGCTGACGTTAAGACGGGCCCCCTGGATAACCAAAATTTCCTTCACGCTGCACTGACATCACTTTCACTTTGCTGAGCTGCAGCCTGCGGTCAGAGTGTTTCAGTTTCTGCTGTGGTCGGCGTGTGGGGCGAGCGACGGAGGCTCAGAGTGAGAAGTGAAGACAAAGGAGAGTGACGCGTGATGAGGTCCTTTTCCCTTTTGTGGTCCCGTTTACAGTGTGGGAGGTCAAAGGTCTGGCTTTAAGTCATCAGTGACTCAGCAGTCACACACAGTAGTGTTATCTTCATGACATTAAGAATGCAAATGCAGCCCTTTTACTTGTGTGTGTGTGTGTGTGTGTGTGTGTGTGTGTGTGTGTGTGTGTGTGTGTGTGTGTGTGTGTGTGTGTGGTAAACTCTCTCATTAGAAGCCAAAAAACTGTTGAAGTCTTTAACTAACCTTTTAAGACCTTCAAGTCACAGATCAGCAGATATGCACAACCTGCAACCTGAACATCATTACCTGGTGCCACGAGTGCATCCTGCACAGTGAGCCTGTCAAACCATATAAGCACATTTAGCCAATTATGGCTATGAAATTAGAATCCAGGTCACACCTACAGCTGATGGCATAATGTTTCTCATTAATATGCAGCTATCAGCCAGTTCCTGGAAAGTGTTTTCTCCCTCGTTCTCCTCCAGGTGCTGAAACCCATTAACCCCCCTGTAAGACATGCAAACACACAAGCAAACACTAGAGGAAGGTGTATGTGTTCCCAGAGCTCTGCTGGCACTGAAGTTCGAAGAAAATTTCTGCAAAGCCTCACATTGCAGAGAAAAGTGTTACTGCAAAAACACCATCAGTGAGACATTTACGAGCATGAAAACAATCTCATTAAAATCACACGTGCCCAAGAAACACTGGAATATAGTTTTCTCTTTGCAGAGGTGTAGTTCTGTCTTCAAGTTCACAAAATCATAAAAGTGAGCAAAGTGAACTGTTGAATTACATTTTATCGGGTATAGCTGGCCATGTGACCAAAAGGACGAACTTCAATCACGTTTCAGCCTCATCTTCATCTGTGCTTGACTAACCGTCTTTTTCAGCAACTCCATGTTTCTCATTGCTCTCCCAAACTCTGTCCTCGTCTTTCTCTCCTATTGAATTGTTGCACTCCTGTCATAGCAAAACATATAATAGTTATAAAAAAACAAATCTAATTTTTTTGTCTTCTTGGACACAATTTGTCCATCCATTCTGTGGGGAAAGTAGTTTGAATGGAGACACCAAGACTTCCTCTTTCCAGCCACCGTCTCGTCAAGCTGTTCTGGGGAAACAGCGAGACGTTTCCATGCTAACCAGGAGATACGATTTCTCTGGGATGACCTGTGTGTGTCCTTGGGCCTCCTCCCAGTGGGACATGACAGGAACACCCCTATGAGCAAGCATTTGGCAATAATGGGAAGGAAAAACTTTCTTTTAATGGGAAGAACCCCAGGCTCAGGGAGCTGCGACCGGTTGGGGGTGAAGGAGGGGGTGGGGACAAGAGTTTAATGATGACAATGATTAAATGAAAGGTCAGAGGAGCTGAGAAGGAACCCCCCCCCCAGCAGCACTACGCCCGAGCCGCTAACTAAAAGAGTCAGTCACAGAAGGATTTTTTCAATTTTACTTTACAAAGTCAATGTAGTAGAGTTCATGAATAAGATGTTGTGTAAAGTTGCTCACGTTTTTTCCTCAAAGATGTACAGATGTAGTAACTGGAGTACAGATGGGACATTTCTGCCAGCTTTCTGATTTTTAACTGTATATTTGTTATTTTCATGTCATTAAATCTTCTCGGCCACTTGTGTGAGTTTCTGTCCTCGAGCTCGTAAATTTGATTTTTCTTCATGTAATTTGTGCCTGAAACCTCAAAGACACCGCACGACTCTTGAAACACCTCCTCTTCCTCCTCCTTCTCTTCCTCCACCCTGTTGTTCACCGCCTCCACCTCCTCATCCATTCATGTCCTCTCCTTTCTGTGGAGGTGAGTAATAATAATCCTCGGCAGGAACTTCCAGGAGCTTCTGTTTTCTTGCTCTGATTTTTATTCTCGTGCTTTCTCTCTCTTTGTGTGTATGTGTGCGTGTCATCCACCCACACACTTCCTTGACATTTTCATTCCCTCTTCACATCTCCATCATCTCATTTCAGCTGTTTTGATCTCTTAATGTCACACCGGTGTTTCTCTGCAGCGCTATTGTAATCAGCTGAATGCTTGAGTGTGTGATCCACAGAATCCCTATTTGGGCATAGAGGCTGGAAAGCAGCACACTGCTGTTCTCACATCAAGCCATGTGCACACTATCATGTAGCTAATGACAGCTAAATTATTCCATTTTATATGATATAAGTGCTGTTAAAACAAGCATGGATGTCTTCTATCAGCCAGAGCTTGTCATTAATAGATAATTGAGTTTTGTCTGTGCTTGCTTCTCACACACGGTGATTAAGGAAAATCAAAAGTTGTGAGCTCCCTGCAGCTTTTAAGTATGTTCAGTGTTACCTGTCGTCTTCTTACAATAGCAAAGATGTTTGTCATGTGCAATGTTAAAGCAGCTGAAATAAACCTATGTAGAAATCTGCAAAAGGACATTTGTTTTGATACATTTGGCAATACTGACAAAAAATCTAAACTACAGATTTCCTACTTTACTGCTCGTCTAACTGTCCTCTTTTGGTCTTCTGACAAACTTTGTGTGTGCCTGTAATCTTGTGTTGTGAGTGATGGTGGTGACTGATTGGACGCCTCAGTTTCCCAGACAGCTCCTGTCTACATGTTGCGCTACCACTGAGTCTCAGAGCCTCTGCAGACTGCAGAAGTAAAGGGAACCCAGTGTTGTGCGAGTCTGTTGCACTAAAAACCTGCAAATGAACTGTTTCTTTTTCAGATGATTTTTGTATGCATCAACAAGTGTATTCTGTAATCTGTGCAGAAAGCTCTGCACGATTGGCCCATAACCCTTTTGAAATTTCATGACACAAAGTTGAAGTTTTACATTGAGGTGAGAGTTAATATCCTGCAGGCTTCTCAAGAGGTTTGTTCTCAAGGTGCTGCTGCAGCAGGTCTGTGGGAAACAATGTTTGTTTGTGTGGTAAAATCCTCTTTTCCATCGTCCATCCGTCGTCTCCCAGCGGCTTTCAGCAACACACCAAAAACAAACCAACCCAGGTTTGTATGTGTGATGTGAGTTCTTCATTTTAACTGTCTGAATATCATTAATATTCCCGTCAGCTGTAGTGTCTACATACCTTTTATGGTTCTGGTCTGATGGCTTGACCAGACTGACCAGAGTCTTTTTTTCCATTTCAATAATAAATATCAAAGGTTTGATTACTTCACCACTGTGTGAGCTGCGTGAATATTCTTTGACTTTCTGGAAGGACAGTGACCTGTGTGCTAGGGTCAGGGTCTGTCTCAGGGATTTCCTTCCTCCTCTCTTTGTTTCTTTTTCTGCTCATTCCAGGAAAAAAGTTTGTTTGTTTTCTTTTTGGTATTCCCTCATATGGTATTTTGTGTTGCCACAATAGACAATTTCCTCCCGAATATGCATCATTGTTTGTAGTCTTTTCATTTGCAGCCCTTACGTACCTGTACATGATGCTTACTCACTGCCGCTGATCCCATGACCACACAACAACTAAACACAGCAGGGAGGAGGGCGGAGCAAAGTGTGCCTGCATGTCCCACAGAACATTTTGACATGCTCTTTATCCAAAAATTACTGGTATTTACCAAACATCGGGTCCACGCTAATTTCAGCCTTGCTCATTACAAAATATGACATTCAGTCTTCCTGGTTATACAGACTTCCTAGAAAGAGTCTACTAGATAGGATGCTACCATTAAGTTTTTCTACTTTATTTCAATTTCTAATAGCATTATCTGCTTTGCAGTTAAACTCATCAAACTTAAATTGTGTTATTTGTATGTCTATGGGGATATATTCTGGTTAGGTCTTTAGTGCTAATGTTTTAGCCGTTGGCTGTAATGTTAGTTAGTTCATGGCTATAGGAGTCTGGGTCAGTTGTAACAATAATGCAGATGTTACAACTTACCACACTATTACTTTAACTTATATTAAACAAGTTGGGGCAACGACATCAGCAGAGAGGTTCATTGGTCGCTTTTGTATATGCGGTTAATGCCATTGGCAACACAATTACTTCACTGTTTGTGTTCCCACACATACATTATGCAGACCACTGTGTCAGAGATGGACCAGTAGGAAGTACTGGTAGTGGAAATAAATCAGGATGGGTGCAAGAAACAGATTTCCTCATCTTTCTGAAGCACTTTGCAAACCACACCAAGGTAAGCCATGATAAAAATAATGGAATTGCGATGCTGGTGAACAACTACATTTTTTCAGCTTCATTGTTATGTTCAAAATTGGTGCAAGAGTTGTAGGTTATAATGCCCACTGAGCCAATGAGGCCAAACTCAAGGAAGACCAACCAAAATTAATGAAATATTCAGTTGCAGAAAATTCCATAATTTGTCTTTTTTGGGGGGTTGGAATATGTTCAAAAGCTAGATTTCTGCATTGTGTCACACACACACACAGCTACATAAATGGCTCTAAGTGCATTCATGTGTTGAATAAACAAAGATTACATGTTAATGTTTTGTTAGTACCCTTATTTCATTGTGTTACATTTCACCCCAGGATATGTTACAACTAACCCAGACTAGGGGGTTAATTGTAACATTTCACTCTTTGTGTTTGAGGCCATACCATGCAATGGGTAATTGTGCTGCAGAGAAAATAGCTGCACTATTTAATAGCCGAGACATGTAAATACTTTGCATTACATTTTGAATCCACTACCTTAAAAGAGCTCCAATTTACAGACAGATGTCAAATTACAACTATCCGTCTCCCTACCATGACCGGCATTCCTCAATTTAAGGACAAAAGAAAAAAAACATTGGGAAAATAACACAGTAGCATGACCCCAAATAGAGCATACGGTCTAAAACGTCTCCAGATACACTTACTGATGCATCTTGCCATCTTGGATTGTTAACCTGGGGTTGGTGGGGCTGCTCCGATCTGTGAAATCCAACTCGAGTAGCTGTTTCACTTTAACATTCTGACTGGGAATTCAGAAATTCCCACATCATTACCATTTACACACACTCGGCCCTGCCAACGCTTTCTTCTTCACTTCTTGTGCACTGTCCATTGCTTTGGATGGTATTTAACCTCAAGTGCTTTCACTGCACCTGCTTCTTGCATCTGTTCCATCTGCCTCCCTCTCATTCACACACACATCGTGTTTTACCTCCACTGATTTGTACTCCTCTCCTCTCCCATGCGTACCTCCGTTGTGATCTCACTAAAACTCGCAGTGTCCTCTGCAAACATTAATAATAAAAGCCTTAAATATGAACTTAGAAATGATTAAATGACTGTTAAGATAAAAATAATGTTTCCCTAAAGAGAGTAACAAAAAGAAAAACATAAATAAAAAACAAATATCAGCTTGAGGTGAAGGGAGGAAAAAAGAAAGGAAAGGAGACTGCTACTAGACGTGCTGTGAAAAGTGACCAGGGGTGCAATGCTGTGCACAGGGCCCAGCAACTAAAAACTGATCATTTAAGCTCTTAGTTAATGGTTTTAAATATTTTGTTTAATTCACAATATTTGAACAATGTTTAATCTTTTCCATTGAGCTCATTTTTAGAGTGTTTTCTTTTACTTTTACACGAGTTGACTGGTATGATTTCTTTTTCGCATATTTAAATAATGAGATTAGTCAGACTCACTTATCAGACAGCCCAGTAGTCTTTGGGAAACAGAGAGGGAATGCTGTAATCTTTGTTGCTGCAGATTTTACTGGCATCCACGCTGAGAGGTTACTTTGAAATTCCAAAGAAGCTCCAGCCCTGCAAAAAAATGTTGGCTTTAAGCACCAACAAGCAGGAAATTGAGACAACTTGTTTCAAACAGAAGCTACACCCACCTGAAAAGTGAAGCCAGCATGGAAGTACCATAACTCCGCTTTCTTTTTAATAGCAACTAATGGGTCACTTTGGTCACTCATTTCAGCTCAGAACAAAACAGTAAGTCCAGTTTGTGAATTTTGCTCATTCTAAGAGCCAGAATGCTTTATTATACAGAAAATACTCATTCTAGATAATCATTAGCCAATGAGCATGCAGTTTTGCAGCTGACGCTCACTCATCATATCCTCTTTCAAAACACCAAAGCGACAGAGGCGAAAAAGCTCAAAACATCAGAGACCAGCAGGTGACCTCACCACAGCCTCTGTCTTTCACACCATCTATGGGGTAAACTGAGTGTGAGCAAAGGGTGCTCTTTACAGTATTAGTCTTGCAAATCTACACCCAGTATAAAATATTAAGCTCAAAATGTGCATAATCACCACCTACATTTGAGATTTAATCATTAAGAGGTGAGACACACATTAGCTGCTCGCAAAAACAAAACCCAAATGTCTGTTTAATCGTGTTCTCTGGGTAATTATCAGCACAATGACTGCATCACTGCAACGTCAGCGCTGAACCAGTCGCTTCTTGAGCTGAACCTTTCTGATCCCTGTGAACTGTGTTGGTGAGTCTGTTTCCCAGGCCCTCAGCATGCCACACACACTGCGTCCTGGGAACTTAGACAGACTGAGAGGTTCCCAGTGCTCCCAGTGTGCGAGTGTTTGTGTGTGGAAAAGACATGGAGGTCAGGCTGTGGTGAATTGGGCTGATGGTGAAACAAGATTCCCTTGAAGCCTCATCTCTTAGTTTATAAAGACAAAGTTTAAAGTGGATCCTTCTGGAGAATTCTGGATTTCTTAATGCCACTAATTACCTCCAAATCTTCAAAATACATTTTACTGCTGATCATCTTATAAGCCACCGATACAGGAACAGATCATTTTCCTTTAATCCAAGTTGACTATTAATCACAAGCAGAGTAATTGTGCAGTAGAATATATGTAAAAGGGAAGCAGTTATTTTACAGGCCAGATGGAAACAGAACAGAAGCCTCTGAGCATGCTCACATCACGTCTTTCCGTCTGCTAACCAGCTGATGTGGCTTCTGAATTGTACCTGTATGTAAATCATACACCTCCTCCACCCACTCATTCTGAGTCCGACAGACAACTTCCTGGAGTCTTCAAAAGCACGCTGTGATTTGCATGTTGGCTACAGAAGAAGTAATGCAGGATTACCTACAGGAAACTGAAAATCATCCGCTCAGACTCTTCAACTTTCACATCGTGCGATGACTCACCTGTCCTACAGAAACTGCTGACACGTGCAACTTTATCTGTTTAGAAATCACTCAAGTTTGTATCAGCAGGTTTGTTCATGTGAAAAACTCGTTACGGCTTGAAGATGGTGAAGTGTGTAAACTACGATTTTACAGCCTGAGAAACAAACTGAATCATTAGAAGCTGACACACACACACACACTGAAGCGCACCAATCTATAACATTGCAGGTTTGTACTCGCTTTAGCGGCAACATTTCCAGGCACTCTGTGTAGCAGAAGTAACAAGAAGGAGCTGCAAACAACGACACCTTTTGACATCATCAGATTGAATCATTGGTAAACAAAACTGTGAGAAAAAGAGTAAAAGAGAGGAACTACTTTAGGCTTAGAAACATACGATATCTAGAATTTAGGAGACAACATACTGAACAAAATGCACCCTTAAAATGATCTTGCCGACTTTCATGTATAAACACAACAGCACCGCAGGTTTTGTATGTCCTCTAGCTCAGAGTTTCCCTCTCTGTTGTGCAACAGCAGCAGGTTGAAACTCATCCCCTCAGGCTCTCTCACTTTCTGCCCCATTGTGTGTCCTGTTGCTCCATCTCTGTGTGTCCTCTCGATCCAGCTAGTCTCTCTGGTTCTCCCTGATCTCAGTCTCGTCCTACAGGTTTTATTTCTTGAAAATTCACATCTCATCCAGCAGGAGGAAATGTGGGAAAACTAACACCTCCTGCAGCTCCTCTCCCACCCCCATCTGTCCCTTTAGGCGGACATCACACCATAAAAGTATTTTAAAGAGTTTTAAAAGTTGTCTCATAAATACACTTGATGCTGGAGTATATAACCACAAATGTGTTCAACATGAATATGAGAAAAATGTGTACTGACGGTTCATTTAAATGTTGCAGAGGTATGGTGGTTCGTGTGAGCAGGTAGAAGAAAGAAGACGGCATCAAGTCTGATGACCAACACATGCACATAACAAAGTATTGGCTTCATGACTGAGATATCTGCCTAGTAACAACAGTGTATTTGATGTTTGCACCTGAAAATTCTGAACTTGCAGAATACCTGCAACTACTTTGCACTATTACTGCTGCAGTACCTCAAATAATACGTTTGTACTGCTGCCAGTTTCCCAGAAACTGATGTTCACACAAACATACATAAAGCTACAGAGGAAACGTAACACAGGCTGTGTGCGTGTGTGTGTGTGTCTGTGTGTGTCTGTGTGTGTGTGGGAGTCTGTAGGGTGTGCAGTATCACATGACAGAAGGAGAGAGGAGGGCTGTGAGAACAAATGCAGAGAGTGGGAAACTCTGGATAGAGGGAGCCACAGTGAGGGTGAGAGAGCCTGAGGAGAGAAAGGGGTGGGGCCTGGGAACAGGCAGTAGGGCCTCTCCATCATAAATAACACAAAACTGAATCTCTTAAAACCACAAACTGAGAAAACATCACAAACACCAGCACCCACTTTGAAAAAAAGTCTGCAAAGCATAAAATAACGTCTGTCCTTTCATAACGCTGGTTGGTCCTCTTCACTTTAGTTTTTATTTCCACATACTAGTTGCCTCAAAGCTCTTTATTTTGTAAGGCAAAGATAATATTTGAGAGAGAATCACAAATAAGTTTCCTTTTTAACATCAGTCCCCTCTGAGCAAGTACTTGGCAACCGTGGGAATGAAAAACTCCCCTTTTTAGAAAGAGCCCTTCAAAAGATCCAGGTTCAATGGTGACGATGACATCTCTGTCCTAGGATGGTCAAATAAACAGAGTGAGACGAGGAATAGGCCAAAAGTTTGAATTTAGATTACTCATGGAAATTAGAAGCCCCGGGGTTTGCAGAGGTGTTGCTGGGCTGATGACTAAAGGCCCTTTTTCACCAGTACTTCCCTGATTCACTCGGCCTGACTTGACGTGGTTTTTAGGGTTTCCCGTTAAGTGGTAGCAGCTTGTACCAGCACTGCTGCTGATTAGATTTTGATCAGTGGTATTGATCATGTGTTTTTGAGCTTAAGTCATGAATTTCAACACTATATGATGTTTCACTCACAAATATCACAAAGTAAAACGATGATGTGAACACAGTGTTTTTGTAGGATGTTGATAAAACAGAAAACAGTTTTCATGGCAAAATCTGGAAGGTGATTAATTGGTGTATTATTTGTAATGGAAATAATCCATTTGTCTGCTGTTTCCCACACTAGGTGATACATATCAGCGGATTTGACATTAAAAATGTTCTTTTTCTAGGATTTGAACCTTTCTCAGATCGTCAATGTTTTTATTAAATCCCAGGACCACCTCACCCAGGAGGTGCCCACAAAGCATCCCTGTCAACTGGCTCCTTTCAATGTGGAGGAGGAGCGTCTCTGCTCTGAGCCCCTCCTGGTCGGCCAAACTCCTCATCCTATCTCTAAGGAAGAGGCCAGCCACCTTTTGGAGAAAGCTCATTTCCGCCTCTTGTATCTGCGATCGAGGGGATACTGAGATCTCTACAGACTGAGACAGGGTCCAGCCCCTCTCCAACAGACTGGTTCCAGAACCCAAGCTGTGTCTTGAGGTGAGCCCGACTATATCTAGCCGGTACTTGTCAACCTCACGCACTAGCTCAGCCTCCTTCCCCAGCAGAGAGGGGACATACCATGCCACAATCACTAGTCTCAGTAGCTGGGGGTCCACCAGGGTCTCGCAGGTGACCTTTGGTCGGGTGCATCAAACACTGCACCTGACCAAAGGTGAGCAGATGTCCCTTCTTCGGCCTGCCTGGGCTGCAGGACGAACTGTTCTCTAGAGTTTTTTCTCACGACAGAAACTGTTTGCAGACCACTTAAAACATGCTTCACTCCTATAGCAGCTGCAGTTGTAACATATTGTTAGAGTAACCTAAAGATCTCCCATTTTAGTGTGCAGTACTGCCAAACCAATGAGTTGGAGAGCTGGAACATCTGAAGCATGTTTCCATCAGAAAATCACTAAGAGTTGTTGACCTGAGTGAAACACTAACAGTCTGAACCGTCTCGTTTCATGTCCAGGTCCCTCTGGTTCAGACTGTCGGTGGGTCAGAACAGTTTCCTCCACCTCCTCCGTCCTGTGTGCTGAGACGTCTCGACTTCAGTTTACCGCAGAAAAGCAGGAGAACGTGTATGTTTGTCTGTGTGTGTTTATGTGTGTGTTTATGTGTGTGTGTGGCAGACAGCAGTTCAACTTTCTCCTTCGGCTCAGACAGAAAATGTTCTAAACTGATGTTAATCGTACAGTTTGGGATTTTCTCAGCAGACTCTTGTATGCTGCTACAGGCTACTGCACTCCAACACCATTGAAAATCTTCACAGCTCCAGATTTTGTTTAGACAATCAGAAACATGTCAATGATCACAGTGGTTCAAGTTAGCAACAATGTCGTATTGAACCAAAACAGGAAGGATGCTTACACAATAACACAACCACCACCACAGACTGTACAAACAAAATTGGCATCAATAATTGGTTTTGAGTGCATTTCGAACCCTAGGTACCGTTTTTCTGATCACCGCCATGTTTGGTTTGTATTTTACTGGAGTCACAATTGACCACATTTAGATGTGATGGTTAAGTGCTAATTTAACAGGATAGCCTTGCTGACAGTCAAAGAAACCAGTGCCCCCAGTGCAAGCCTAAAAGCTTAAAACAGTTTGAACAGGTGAGTCATAACAAAACGCCATCAACCCCAGTACAGCTGCTACCACAGGGGAAGAATAGAAAACAAAATCTTTGATTGTACCAAGCAGTGTGATTGGTTTTTTCCAGGAAGTGGGGCAAGCCTCAAGTGACCATTAGAGGAACTGCATTTGCTGGCATTGGCGTGTTGGCTTCGCTTTTCTAGCTCAAGAATTTCCCACTTGGTCATTGCCAATGATCTCTTTGTCTTTTTATGCAATGCTAGGTAAACGCTATGATGCTTGGATCCATCATTAGGTTTTGGACTAGTTTTCAACTATATTATTTCTGTTTTTTTAGGGCTTGTTTTAGTTTCCTCTATGCTGCGTTGGGATGGTTTCAGAGCATGCATGGACTGTTCCTTGGCTTGCTTATGGATGGTTTTAATCTGTTTTAGACCTGTTGTGAACTTGATCATATCATAATAACTCCATAAATTAATGTACTAACATGTGTGAGTGATCTTTTATGTATCCATATGTCTTAAAACTGCAGTGTATAAAATTAATAATAGTGGTGCAGTGGTTAACAATGTCATCTCACAGCAAGAAGGTCCAGAATCTGAATCCACATTTGGATGCATGAGTCCTCTCTGAGGACTCTGGCTTCCTCCTACAGTCTAAAGACATACACATGGGATCACATAGGCTCTGTCTAGATTTTTATGACAGTTCAATATTATATTGATTGTGTTTGTTTGTTAAAAACACCCACATCAGGATCGTGCTGCACACGCTGCTGTTGCTGTTAATGGATGCTAACAGAGATCAATACACATTGAGCTCACAGTCACAGGACACCAGCAGCTTTCTGTATTTTCTCTCCTTGAGAACCAGCTGAGATCTGACACTACTCGGCATTCAGCTTAAATACTTTTTGTATTTTCCTGTAAACATTCAAATCTGTTTATTTTCAGTTGAAGCTTTCATGAACTCAGGAGCTTCAGCTTTCCCACATCATGTAACAGTTTCCCAAAACTGCTCCTCAGAGGAAAGCTTGCAAATCCTCTGCTCACGTAACAGCAGTATTTTACACTGTCATAGAGGTGCAGCTGAGCTTGATTGATTTACATCAAAATTATTTCATTTGGAGTGACTCAGTGGGTGTAGCTCAAGTAAAGCATTTTGAGTGCTCAGAGAAGAAAAGTGCTATAATGGAACGAGTCCATTTACTCAACGACTGCAAGCCTCCAATGGCCTGAGTCTCAAACTTCTGCCACCATGCTTGACAGCTGGTACAAAGTGCTTATGTCACTATGCTGTGGTTGATTTTTGTCAAACATGGCATGTGCACCATGGCCAGACATTTTCAATTTGATTAACTGTGCAGGGGACATTGTTTCAGAAGTCTTGTGGTCTGTTCAGATGCAGCTTTGCAAACTTTGTTGTCCTAGCATGGTTCATTTATCCTTTTCAAACAAGCCATACTGGTTTAGTCTTTGCTAACTGCACTTAATGAATTGTTGATAAATTGGTGAATTTGGTTTAACGTTCACTCCTGGGAACATTGTTAGCACATAGCTGAAGTTTTAATCAGTTTTATTCATATAGTGCCAAATTACAACAACATCTGCCACAAGTCACTTGCTCACAATTGTGCAAGTGCTTGCCCTCTTGATTAATATGTTAGCAGCAGGAGTATGACTTTACATATGACTGCAGAGGTTCCTTTCTTTTTTCCCATATATGTCTTATATCTTGTTATTTTAGTGCAGATTACACAGTTTTAGCAAAACAGTCAATTTCATGCCTGTAAATTTGAAAGAATCCTTACACTGATGACAGTGAAGACATCAGAAATAAAGGAGCAAACTCAGAGGGTAACTGTTGTTTTGTGAGGCTCAAATGCGTAAATATTGATGAGTAATCCATTTTTGTGTTTTCTAACAGAGAGCGAGCTCATACTGACATCATGTGAGCCTCATCTCTCGCTCTGTGCTTTGATCACCCGCCTTCTCACTCCATCCACAACCGCCTCCTCTGATTGGTCAGCTGAGCCCGGCTCACTGTTTGACTCATCCAATCCTGTGGCAGTGTGAGGGGAGGAGATGATGTCATCACCAGCAGCTGACTCACCGGTCACATGAGATCAGTCTCTCCCTCCCTCTCTCCATTTTTCTCTCCAGGTCTGCATTTCCCATAGACCCTAACACTTCCCGAAAACACATCAGCTGACAGAGACACCGACCTTGTGTGTGTGTGTGTGTGTGTGTGTGTGTGTGTGTGTGTGTGTGTGTGTGTGTGTGTGTGTGTGTGTGACATCATGTAGTTCATCTTGGATGATATCAGACTACATTTTTAGCAGTGATCTCATTCTAGAACCAAAAAAACAAAACAACCCCCCCATAGAAATCCTTCCAGTGCACACTAGACTTTCCTCTGTGCTTCATGAGTCTTATTTTATCTGGAACTGTTATTTCTTTCCTATTTTATATTTTTACCATTTATCTTTAGATGCAACCAGGAGAACCTGCTGTTTTAATTTCATCATTATTTCCTATTTTTAATCCTCAAACTTTAACATTTTTCTAATATTTTTCTTTAATAAAGCCTTGCTACTCATATCTAAAATGTATTTCTTCCAATATACAGATATGATCACAGCTTTCAGCAACTTGCTAAACAAACCAAGCACCGTACATTATTTTCTTCGGGGTCGTCCTCTTTTGCACCTCTGAACCACTTCCTGTACCCTGACAGTCCCATTCTCAACACTGACACTTTTGCATTTACAGGAACTCTTTCAAAATGCAGACAGTGAACTTTTACCCTGGTGATGAAGTGTTGTTACCTTTATTATAACCAGACATCCTCCTCACACTCCTGGTGTTCATATTTTTTTGTTCACGCCACCTTTAGCACTTCCCAATGATGCTATTAAAGAATAAACCAAATCTTGAAATGAATAAGCTTTCTACTATTGCTGTGTGATTTTATGAACTGTAAGTAAATCAAAGCTCAGATTTGTGTTAAAAATAATGTTTAAACACAATAAAAACCTGCTGTTCACTCTAGGTCTGCATTTTAACAACATGAAGTTCTTCACAGAGGGACTTTACCCCAGTTTGGGCCTGTGGCAGGGAGTTTTAGCTCAGCTCGTAGAGAGGAGAGGTCAGCCTGAGTAGTTCAGCGAGCAGTGCCAAATGGTGTTGACTGGCACATGTGCTGTATACCAGCTTCTACAGTAGGATGCTGAGGCCTGAAGGAACACACTGGGACCAAGCAGCAGATGCAGCCGTGGCAGACTGGGCAATGAGTCAAAGGAGGCATCCTGAGTTGGTTCCTGCAAGATTGAGCTGTGAAAGGCTGTGTGTGAAGATGCTTGCCTGTAAACTAATCAGCAGCATCAAAAGCTATTTTGTCCTTATATGGACGGAAAGTCTTGGGCAGCAGTGACGATGCTGACGAGCGTGTGTGTGTGTGTGTCTGCGTTAGGGGTGGAGGGCTTCCCTGGAAAACAATAGAAGCTATTGCTTTGTGCTGAAGCTGAGTGATGATGTCAGCAGTGAGTCAGAAAGCAGCAGAGATGGAAAACAAGTCCTCCCTAGAAGAGTGGAGGGAGGGGTTCCTGTTAACAGGGGTAGCCTGGTAGTGGTGCTGTGGGGTGACCATTGATCTCAAACTCCTGCAAGTCAGTGTTATAGGTCTGGGAACTGTGAGAGGAGGCCTGTGGTGCATTCATGTCCAGGACAGGGAAACACATGGGAGGTTCAACATTTTTCCTGCCAGGAAATGCCACCTAGCTTAGAGTTCAGGGTAAATAGCTGACCTTTCTGATGCTGAGGGTGTAGACTCTCCTCAGCTCAGCAACAAGAAAACACCCACCCATACTTGGGAACTGTTAGGAACGTCTTTTGCTATGTTAAGATAAACTTTCCTAACACGGAGCCCTGCTCTATGATTTTATGACCTGACAAGTGAGAAATCTTCTCTTCATTTTTTTCCAAAGTTTTTTCCACCCACAGTTGAATTACTTCAATTCCAATGAGGCTCAGGTTGTTTCTACAGAGATGAAGAACCAAAGTTAACCAAACACAACACAGCTGCACAGCTGCTGAAGTCTGGATGATAAGGGGTGTTCAGTTTAACCAGGTAATTATGGTAATTATACCACCTTAATGCAATCCTGTAGATACTGACAGCTCAGCTAGGACCGCTCCTATCTGACTTTGGGCCCAAAGTCTGATAGGAGCGGCACTATCTGACGCCACATCCTGGTCACCAGACCATCACAGGGAAAACACATAAAGACAAACAGCTACCTCAGAGCACAGGCCTTTCTACAAAATTACTTTGCTTTACAGACAATCCTTTGCCCCCAAATGATGCATGTAAAGAAGAATAGAGAAATGATCATGATGTGATTCGTTCTGTTTGTGATGAAGACTGCAGTCTGCAGGGGCAGTACCAGGACTGGAGAGTTCATAACATCGTAACATTTTAAATTTGCTGTTTCATGATTGTGAATGCAGTTTTTTTTAGCTTTAATTAGCCAATCAGCATGTGTTTCCTGTTTCTGTGAGTCAGCTGACACACACACACACAGGGTCAGCTGACTCTACCGAGGCGACAACTCTTACTTATTCGCTCACATGGTTGTCATGCAGATTTTACTCTTCACAGTTACTAGGTGCACATGTGTGTGTCTGTGTGTGTGCAGGAGGACATGTGTATTACAGTCACATTGGGGGGAGCGTAACACTCTCATAAGGATTCGAGGTTTGAATGCAGCTCATTGTCATGTTCCTTAAAGTGATGCATGTGTAACTGTGTGCATGTGGCCCAGGTATCACTGTAGGGACTTACATCTACACACTTACATGATACCATAGAGGAGCAAACACATGTTCCCCTCACTCTGCATGTTCTAAGACATGTTTAAACTTAAAAATCACCACTTGCCTAACCAAACAGCACTCTCTTCCTGACCTTCAGAATAACACCCCGGGAAAGGAATGCAAGCCACTGTAAATCTGTAAATTCCTCTGAAGTCATGGACACATGACTGTGTGTGTGTGTGTGTGTGTGTGTGTGTGTGTGTGTGTGTGTGTGTGTGTGTGTGTGTGTGTGTGTGTGTGTGTGTGTGTTCCTGCTGTGGGGGAGCTAAACCTCCAAATTACCTTCGAGGAAAAAGTTCAGCCATCCTGGTATTTGTGACGCCAACATTTTCCTCTTCGCTCCCTGACTCTTTATTTCCAAACTGAAATGCAGCAACAACCTGACAGTTAACTGCTCTTAATCTTTGTTCAGACTGCAGAGGTGAGGTTTGGTGTGAGGTTTCTGCTCCACATGTTTATTCATTATCAGTCATGATAAGTGGCTGAATACTTTCCTTTGAGAACAAATGTGCAGCCAATGTCCTGTTCTGCCAGGACACGGCGCATCATCCTGCTGAAACACTCTGTGGTGGACAAAAAGAAATGAACATGGTCAGCAACAGTACCTGGGTTATATCTAACTTGCATTTGAAAATCACAGGATTAAACAGGTTAAAGGTTAAAATTGGCACAATTTTAAATGGTGTGTTAGGGTTTGGTAATCTGACA
>NW_024386764.1:710129-777629 GCF_900408965.1 Simochromis diagramma | reverse complement strand
TGAACATCACAGTGAAGTATGGTTCAATGAGGAGAGATCATTAGAAAGACTTGAACTTAATTTATTAATGTATAGAATTCAATTTGAGGTATTTGGTGGTTAGACCCCAGAATCCCAGCAGTGACAGGGATAAAGGCAGGACCCACTCCACCTTCTTCCCAGGACGTCGGTTGCACGGAGGCGACTGAGTGGGAGAATGACAGATGCACTCTGAGATTTTAAAGTACGCGGAGTGAAGGCTGATCGGCCTAAAGACGGTCAGCAGAAAGCTGATTGGAGAAGTCACAATCGTCTTGACGGCGTGGGAAAGTGGAAGTGATGCAAAGCTTAGATTAGCTGCCAACACCTGGGAAACAGACGGGTGACTCTTCCTCATTGAACTTGCACATGACCTTCATCGTGTTTATAAAAGCAGTGTGGACATGATGGATCATTTGTTCCCGAATGCCTGATTTCTAAATCCTGCAGGTGGTTTCTTTTAAAATAACACAGATTTGTTTTTGACGTGATTGACAACATCTTATTCTTTGAAGCTAAACACACAGTTTCAGGATTGATTCCATCACTTGGTCAGTTTGATCAGGTACAGGTAAGAACAACAAATACGTTATTTATTCTGTTTTTGGCAAAGAATGTTTAAATATTTAAATATATGGATTTCAATATCATACATTTTTATGATTTTTAGGTGCACAGTGTCTACGACAGTTATTTATTGTGCAATATTTATCAGCAATACATGAGTGAAAACACATCCAACAAATATTCATTTACACTTCATAGCCGAGAGCAGGATTGGGGAACTCCAGGCCTCGAGAGCCGGTGTCCTGCAGGTTTTAGATCTCACTCTGGGTCAACACAGTTCATTGCCAGGCCTCTGGAGAACCACAGCACATGTTGAGGAGGTCATTTAGTCATTTAAATCAGCTGTGTTGGATCAAGGACACATCTGAAACCTGCAGGACTCCTGCCCTCGATGCCTGCAGTGGGACAATCCTGGTCGAGAGATTGAAACTTGTAAAGCTGCACAGCAGTGCTCGCTGCTGTTGTTACCAACAGAGGGCAACAGTACACCTGTTTGCTGTGAAAGCTGTGGCAATAACAGCACACTGTCAGTACAGCAGTGACGAGGTGAGCATCTTTTGCATGCCAGTATTATATTCATACATTAAAAGCACTTTCTGTGCTGAACTGTTCGTCAGAGATTTATTGCAGAGTTGTTAAGAAGTAAAATCTTTTTAAATTTGCTTCCCTCCCATCAGCACAACAACTCACACTCACACATTTTAAATGCAAACTTAATCTGTTTCAAGCCTCAAGGCCAAACTTTACGCATCGCAGTTTTTCATTGATCTGGCAGTTTGTTGTTCTGCTCTGTAATGAGTGTTGCAGTCACAGGGCCATAAGAGGCTCTGCTGCTATATTAACTCTGATACTAACAGTTTATTTTTGCAGTTTCTTATAGTTGGAATGAGGCCACCGTGCAGTCCAGTCAGCTGGTGAGCAGTGCTGCTTAGTAGATCCAGCTCATGTTCCAGACTTGAGTGTTTAATAGATTATTACACTATAGGTACAGTGAATGTTTCAGTGTCGTGAACAGCTCCTGCAAATTCAGCCCAAAACAACAAAACCAAGACTGCAGACATTAGACTCCCGGACAGAAAATAAGATTTTAGAGCAAATCTAGAATTTACCAGCAACGACTGTGGTTTACCACAGCGAGGGCCAACAGGGACCAGAGACAGAGGCCACATTACCCCATAACAGCTTCACATCAGCGAATTATTAGCAGGTCTTGAAATTAGTTAAATACAACCTCAGGTGAACAAAACACACATGTTACACTCTGTCATTATATATTTAAAACTACACATTGATTGTGTAGTTTCATTATCAAGTGGGACCAAACCTGTAAAAGCAGAAGTTCTGGTAGTTTGAATTCAGTTGTTCGTGCTACCTCAGCGCCACAGAGGAAAGAGCACTTATCTTAGAGAAGCCATCGCTCCTTCCTATCAGTCGGGGAAAGGTTGTATGGCCTTTTGCAAGTAATTTGAAATCCATCGCTTATAGTGAGAAAGACAAGATTAGAGGAAAATATTCATTCTTCTCACAAAGTTCATCCTAAGTTCAGACTGCACCATTCTTGGAGAAATTTCCAAAAACAACAACAACAAAAACAGTGAACAGTGAAACGACTCTTCTCTCTAAAAACATGGCAGCTCAGTAAAAATCTGAGCAAACCACAACTGTCAAACCTCAATGTGAGACCAAAGTCATTTGGCCGTAACACAGAGCACCGTGTTTAGGGACTCAAACACTTCACATGAACTGTGAACCACGGCCGTGGTGGAACGAATGAATAGTTAGAAATGCATGAATGAACGATGTAAGAAAACCCCAAATTATTGCTGTTAAAGGTGTTTCTAAAGCCACTGAATCAGGACGTGTGCTGGTCTTCTTACACTTTGACTTAGTTTTTGTAAAATAAATAAAGACGTGGCACAATGTCACATTTGCTGTCATTGAACTGAGGTTGTGTTTAAGTCATTTAAGGTCTGCACAGACGATTAAATGAAACATGTCCTTGAATTGAGGGTGTACTTTCTTAACCAGGATTTATCGTCCTCTTATACTGAAAAGCACTCGGCTCCCACCTACCTCTCATTCCATGAAGTGCATGTTTTCATCATGTTTGTGAAGAAGCGGTTGAAGCAAATCTTTGGACAGTTTTCATGGTTTTGATTGTAATAAGATGCTCTCCGTGAGACCCTTCAGGGCCTCGTCCACAGCGATATGAGGCATAAAGTTAGCAGCAGCCTCTGCTGTGGCCCAGCTGAACTGAAGCCAGTTTCAGTTACAGCAGGATTAATAAGTTTATTGTTGGATAAACTATGAGCCACATCTCCTTCTGCGGTGCTTCACCTCTGCTGGCGAAGCACTGTTTCCCTTTATCAAAGGGGTCAAATGTTTTTATGTGGTATGCAGTTTTTTGTCTTTAGCGGTGAAAAATCGAGGAGGCTCCACAGGGCGTCGTCTTTCATTTTTGTTGAACTTGATGCCACTTTAAAAGAAGACTGCAACCCCCTGGTGTTGTGAGCACAACAGAAAGATCAGTGAATAAATTAAGATTGAGGTTATGAAAACTTAATGTTGGACCCTAACAAGTGTTGTTAGCTGCTGACATCATAAAACACTGGAGTGCGCGTGCTGTGAGCGCTGACTTTTAAGCGCGTCAGTGTTTTCTGGCAGAAAGTCGGCAGAAATGACACTCAGACTGAAGACGAGAGAGAATCAGAGAGTGTTTGTTTGCAGGGAGCTCAGCACTGACGTTATATTGCATCCATATTACCCGGAGTGTTACTGAGGGTGGGACAAGGTCACTTCATGGTTGCTGTTTGTCTTTCACGTCCCCAGTTTTCCTGCCACACATTCCTCAGATGTGACACTTCCCTGAAAAGAAAACTGGAAATCCATATTACATGAGCACAAACACACACTTTCAGCAGTTTCTTTTTATTTACAGCATTTCTTTTGAAAGCCTTGCAGCCCTTTACTTAAACTAGCCAACACAAGCTTTTTGGTTGCCAAAAGAAGAAGCCCCCCCCCCTCGTGAAGTGTTCAGTCTTCCTGCTTCAACCATGGCTGTTTTAATGCGCCCGTCTACAGGAGCAGACGAGAGCAGACTGCAGCATTTGGAGCATTGGTGCTTTCTTTTCTTTCTAGTCACACAGAGGACAGCACCTCCCCAGACACCTCCCTCTCCCTCCTCTCAGCTCTTTCCACATCCATGACAGTGAAGAGAGGCTCCTGGGCCGTGGCTGAATCCTGGCGTTGTTTAGCAGCAGTGAAGGGCGTCTTCACGAAAGTCTCGGAGAAGCGTTTCTTCACCTCTGGGTCGGGGCAGAACAGGTATTCATAAAGAGCTGCAGCCAGGGTGCCACCCATTGACGGACCCACCCAGTACACCTGGCACACGGAAAACACAGAACACACAGGTGATCCCGAGGATGCTCAAACTAAGGTCTGCGCTTTCATTTCAATAGAGCTCGGGGACTTTAAACAACACAAACCAAGACAACAAAGAACTTTTCAAATCAAAGTAATAAATTTACGAGAGAAACTTGTTTTAGTAAAGGAAGAATATTTCCAATTTTCAAGGTAAAGTTCAAAAGGAATTCACATATTTAACTCCTGAAGTGCTGAGATCAAAGATCATGTTGGAAACAAAGTCATAGGATCAACAAAATTAAACGTTTGTACAAAATTCACAGAAAAACAGTTGCTGAGATATGAGATAGATCCTTCTCTTTACGTTTCCTTCTTACTTTATCAGTCATTAAGTGCTTTCTCTTCTATTTTAGTAAATAACAAAATCAAACTTTGTGTAAATGCCTCGCCATGATGTGCTGCTGCATCACTGTCTCAGCTTACAAAACAAAAACACTGGAGCAGAGATTTGTTATAGAAAAGGAAAAAACAGAATAAGTAATGAGACTTTGGTTTTCCTGCACACTCACTGTGGATGGTCTCAGGCCGCATCTAAGGAAAGTGTCGGGCAGCCCATTATCGCCTGAACCACTGATGTAAGTGAAGATACAGATAGAAAGAAAATCCACACAGAAAGACAAAAAGGACAAAGTGGTGCTAACAGCTGAGAGCACCATCATCTGAACTGATGAGAATAAACATTCTAGTTATGTGACGGACTCACATCTCTGCTGGACTGGCAGGCAGTGTTTACTGTGATAAATTATAAATTCAAACTGATGAAAAGCTGTGCCATAAACAAAACACTTCAAATATCCATTTACTTACAATGTTATATGTTAGAAACGGCCTTAAGGGCTAAAATATGAGGATAAAAAGACATTTAAAGGCTGTACTTGTTAAAGTAGAGCTAGAATTCATAACTTCTCATTGATGTTTTTCCTGCTGCTTGGCTGATGTATCCTGCAGCGCTGTGACACAGAAATATAATGATCAATCAATAATTAATCCAGCCCAGATCCTGTTTTTCACGTAGGTGGAAACAGATCAAATAAACCACTTAAGAGAAATTCTGACTTCACAATGAACTCGTTTCCAAACTTCTGGTTTTGGAGCTCCGAGCAAACATGTACAGACTGTCTGCAGCATCTGCATCCAGCGCTGAGCTCAACATTTTCACATCATGTCCTGTTACACTGTGAATTTTTGGCTTACTGTTCCTGCATGCCAGCGTGGCAGTGTGGTGCAGTGGGAAGCACGTCTCACTGAAAAAACCCAACATCCCATTTCTTTTGGTCAGAAGTTTGCAGAGATACTTGAAGAAGAAAATTCTGAAATTCAGTTCAGTTCAATTGTATTTATATAACACCAAATCACAAAAACAAGGTGCTTTATATTGTAAGGGAAGGACCCCACAATAATATGGAGAAACCCCCCCAAATCAAATAACCCCTGCGAGCAGACGGTGGGAAGGAAAAGCTCTTTTCTAACAGGAAGCCTCCTCGGGCAGGGCCAGGCTCAGGGATGTGCAGCTGCAACCAGCTGGAGACGAGAGAAATTTACACATGAAGGCCAAAAATGTCTTTAGAACAAAGTTTTACTTTTTAACCAAGTCTAAGTGTTGCCTGGCGCAGCTGCAGGGGGGAAGCGGTGCAGTGAGCTCAAGGGGGCGGGACCGGGAGGCAGGTGAGCCACAGGTGGTGGCGACTGTGTGATGACAGGGTCTTCTTTCTTTGTCTATATAGTGACGGCAGAGAGAGCTGGACCGGACTGTTACCTGTGCAGAACTGTCAAATAAATACAGAAACATTGTGTGTAGCGCATACTTCACAATCTCCTTCTTTGGTTTCTTAATTTTGAAAATCGCTCCTTTTTAAGTCTGGAGGGGACGTGACTCATCCATACCAGAAGCTACACCTACGTTTGCTCGAAGCACCGAACTGTCTTAAGTTACAAAGTTAAAACTAAAACAGCAGTGACATCCAATCCAGCGACTGCCATGTTCACGATGCCAGCCCCACAGCAGCAGGTACACAGGTAAAAGTGCGAAGGCAGAGGAAATGAAAGAGAAAGTGTCTCCCTGTGAAACGAGACAGTGCTGTGTGAAAATGATGAGAAGCAGAAAGAATATCAAAGCTGTACAAAGGAGAGAGACTACAACAATCTCCAAGATCAAAATCTAAACAAGAAATGACTTCAAAGCTGAAAGAGCACACAAAGACCCAGAATACTAACGAGGCGTCGGGACAGCAGCGCAGACTCGTTTCAGTTTCTCTGCTTATTGTCGAAAAGAGCTCAGAGAGAATTCGTCTTTGTTGTTGGAGAAAACTTTCCAAACAAAAAGCTGGCATTGGCCACATTGGTACAAAATCCCCCATCGCATCCAAAAAGGGTTGAAATCATCAACACTAACAGAATCAGCTGCAAGATGAGTTTGATATCAACACAATCTGACGCACAAATGACGCATCGTCACCTCTGTTAGAGACCATCTATAGAGAAATATTTTTGATACTGTTTCAGTTATTATGCTACATGTTTGATTTTGTATAACATGTTGTTAGAGAATAAATGCTGCGCGTTTGTGTCGGGTAAGAAAGCATTACAGCGCATGTGTGGTAGCAGGTTAGAGTGAGCCAGGACGGCAATGGGAATGTGCGCTGTAGCAGCAAAGAGTTTTTTGTTTGTATGTACGAGTCAGAAATACATCTGAACAGCTCACATTAAGAAGTGGAAGAATTCTTTTTTCAAAGCTTGGGACAGAAATTCGCCACTACAACCTCTGATGTACGAAGCGAATCCAAAGGACAAAACAGTTATTTTTCTTATGTTCACTTATCCAAACATAATCAATCAGGTTCAGCAGTGACACAAAGGTCGTCATCACCTCGATCAGCTGAAGGTCTCTCAGTTTCGTTATGAATGTGTCGAAGCATGTGAGCGATCACACACACGGACAGGTCTGCTGCTAGAGCACGGCCATGTTTTACAAACCAAGAACAAACTATAATATTACAGAGGTTGAACACACAGGACAAGCTTCAAGGGAAGCAGCGCAAAGGCCTGCTGTCAGCTGTAACCTCGAAGCCGTTAAACCGCCGAAGAACGATTAAAGAACAGGAAAAAACACAACACATTATAACTCATATAAAGATGCAAACTGTAACAGGTAAACACATCATTTATTTGTATCTGTATGGAGACGTCTCCAGTTTAGCTGTTGTTGCAGTTGCTATGAAGACTTCCTGTAAACAGCACTAATCAATGCAGCTGTGTTGCTGCTGTGTGCTGCCTTGCAGACAGTGTCAAACAGCATGCCTGCTGCTGGAAACGACGCTATAAAAACAAAGCATTGTGGACCAGACTCTTAATGACCTGAAACTCCCTACAAAGCTCCATAAAGCTGAGGGCAACTGCAGATTCTTATTGAATTTATGCCTATAACTATTTCCACACATTAACTGCCATAAACGTATAATTTCTGAAAAATATTTGGGACTGAAATTACTTTCAAAATGGCAAAAGGTGCACTCACTCTGCATTTTGAATATTAATCAAAATGTTGTTACCCAGTGGTTTTCCCAGGACCATGTGACCATCGCTGGGCCGAAGGACCGAGCAGGGTTCATACTGGCTCCAGTGAAGGGAATCTGAGGGAACAGTCACAGCCAGGCTATGAACCTCACAAACAAAACAACAAGCCTTAAACGTTTGAGTTAAGGACAGCTGGGCTTCGTTTTAGGAGCCTGAAGATGCTTCAGCTCTCACAAGGAGAGGTTAAAGACCTCCACCAGCTTTTAGAACTGCAGAAGCTTCTTGGATAAGCAGTGAAACGTTTTCATGAACTTAAGAAGAAGGTCAGCTGCCTTTAATTCAAGCACCGATGACTACTGTGAGCTGGAGGACTGACCTGTCTCTTAAACTGATGATCTACCAAGTGTTGTCACATCTGGCTCCATCCTGTTCTCCTGACTTTGTGAAAACACTCAGTAACCATTCAGTCGTCTAACCGACTGAGGGACTGAAACAAGCAAATCAAAGTGCTTTCACTGTCCACACTAACAGTCACAGCTCAGTGCTCACTGGAGTCTTTCACTGGAGCTAAATTACATACATCAATAATGTAAATCCTATCTCTACACTACAAATCACACAGTTAATCACATAATTGAAGGTTGGCTCTTGTGGCTTCATCACAGCTGCAGTAACGTGAGAGACTAAACTGGACCTTCCTCTTTATGCTGTTGGTTCCTCTTTGAATAGTTTTGATTCTGCTTTAGAATGATTACATAACACTTGTGAATTAACACAGCATGCATGCTTCAGGTTTTCCATCAAACCAAAGGCTGATGTTGAAGTGTTTTATCCACTCTGCGGTGAACTGAGTTTTGAAAAAGTAATCTGTAACATGTTCACATAATAAGCTGTTCATGATTACAATGAACTGAATTTCTCCCACATCACGATGAATCAGTGCAGCGTGCTAACTGCACAGGTGTCTGGGTACTTACAGCAAACAGATGACCAACACAAACAGAAAGGCCGATAGCCAAAGCAGATGAACCTTTGAGATCTTTACGTTTGTGGTCACAGGTGGCAAAGATGGTGAAGATCAGCTGAAAGGTGATGAAGAGTTCTACGACCAGGGCGGTACCCACAGAGATGCCGTCATTCACCTGTGTGAGTAAAACACACTCACGTGAGCATGTAGTCAGATGAATGTATTCACAGGCAAAAGGTCGGTAGTGGAGAATAAAACTGTCACACATAGTCACACATTTAAAGACACACACTCCTGCTCTTACCTCAGTGACTCCCATCCCACCCCTAACAGCGGCTGGGGTGATCCCGTACAGTACGGCCGCCCCAACTGTGGCTCCCACACACTGGGCCAGGAGGTAGAAGACTGCTTTAGCCAGGCTCAGCTTCCTGGTCACAACCATGGCTACTGTGACCGCTGGATTGATATGAGCCCCGCTAATGTGGCCGAAGCACCGCACCATGGTGGCAATAGTCAGGCCAAAGCAGAGAGAGATGAGCACGAGGTCGGGGGGGTGGGGATCCTCAGTGCCCCAGTTGATGGTTGAACCGAGGCCAAGCAGGACGAAGATCAGCATGGCAGAGAACTCAGCCGCCACACAGCGCCAGAACTCCTTGGTCCAGATGCCCTTAAAGGCAGTCATAGCTTTGTCTTGAGTGAAGCACGATGGAGGCCAGGACTGAGACTGTGGTTTACAGGGAAAGCAACACCTCCTGGAAGAGAGCGTAGAGGCAGGAAACATGCTGTGAGAGGGGGTTGTGGCCTTTTAATGGGGAGATAACACATGGACAACGTGTTGGTTTCAAAATGGTCACGATGAGTGCGGCTCACCTGCATTTGAAAAGAGAGAGAGAGTAGAGCAGGTTGGCCACCTCATTTGTTAGTTTTGAGCTTGAGTGGTTCTGTGCTTGCACCCACTGTGGACCGAACCTTTCTCTGCTCTGCACCATGGCCTGAGCTTTAATTTGCTTTGTAAACTGTGCGACAGGAAAGCTCACTTTCTATTTCACTGCAGATAAACAAGTTCACACTATTCAGGCTGAGGGGGTCTGAGAATTACTATCATTATACTGTATCAATGCAATCTACAAGGAGGGAAATGCTATATTCTATTCTATTCTATTCTATTCTATTCTATTCTATTCTATTATATGACTTTTCTTCTCATGTCATATTAAGACTGTTAACCTGCCTAATCAAGATTTAACTCGTCAAGCATGGCTCAAAAAGTATGTGGATGTTCTAGTTTCTGAAAGTGTGATGTATGTGTTTGTCCAAATAAATAAATAAATAAATCACAAATGCCTACCCTGGCTGATGGGGTAAGGCGACCAGGTGCATATTAACAAAAACAACAGTAATAATATTTACTAAACAACTTAATATGAACTAGATTTTGACTCGTGGCCTCATCATGAGATGGTGCTTCCAGGTAGCTAATGAGGAATATCTCACTTAATAGGCTTTATCAACTTCCTGTGCTTTAATGGTGCATACCAGATTAACAAACTAATGTTTTTTTGTAATTAGTTGCAGTGAGAAAATTACACAGTGGGCTTTGAGCTTACAGAGCCCTTCAGGGCGTGAACCAGTGTGGAGAATTGCCCACTCTGCACAGTCTGCCCTCATTTCTATTTTTAGCTTTCAAATGCCTTTTAAATTGCTATCTGAGCTTTTGGATTGATTGCATTTGTAATTGACCACACAAGGATGCTGTATACTAAAATGTATTTACTGCCATATTTGTGCTTAATTACATTATGATAAATGATCAAAAACTGCAAATTAATGCATACAAATTGTAACGGGACAAATGATGGGTCAGGGACTCTTCTGGAGGGTCAATCAGACCCTGCAGATAATTAAAAAAGATAAAAACCATGGGGAGCGATCCAAAGATCCACTGTCTCATTAGCTACTCTAATTGGTTTCAACCTAGATGTTCATGAATTTATTTTAATGAACCACATACTTTGACATTAAATCAATCTTTGCTGCAGACGATAAATGACTGAAAGCTAGCTTTTTGGTAATAATGTTTAAGCATGTACACTAATAACACCGACAGAGCCACAGATCTGGCACACATGGGCAGATCAGTCTTTCACCAAGACTCTCAGACTCATTTGTTTGTAGATCACAGTGGTTTCTTTGTCTGTTTGATCTATCTGGGAACAATGTGATACCATCCGAGCCAAGAATTTCACACAGTGCAATAATTGTGTGGGCCTCTTTTTGATTTTGTAGCATGTGCACAAAAACAATGCTACTGTCATACATTTGAAGGTTTATGTGGAATCCGAGTACAGAAAACATTTTAGATGTACTGCTGTGTGCAGCTATAGTTAGTAAAGTTACCCCACAACATAAAATGTAAATAGACATCAGAGTTTGTGTAAAATCAGAGGTCTTATTTCATTTACGAGACATGCTGTGTTTTAAAAAGGTTGTTAGATCTTAGATGCAGTGTAAGGAGCAGAGCTGAAGGCAAAACCTGCCCAGCTATGTTCCAGCCCTCAGTGGTTATGAGTTCTGGGTGCAAAATGAACACGACTGCAGATACAAACCATAAACAGAGTTTCACTGTGAAATCCACTAAAAAGTTGATGTTGACAAATCCAGTGAGCAGATCCTGGATAATCCTTTTTTTCTGCTAATATTGAACATATCGTCTACATAATATAATCTAAAAGTGAACATGAAACCCATAAAATTATCAGGAAAGTGTTTAGGTCACGGGGCACGAAACATGAGCCCCATAAAACTGGAACTCTATTTGCAACCGCTGAGGACGCCCCCTGCTGGCCATTCAAAAGTCTGTCGCGCACTTTTGCCGCACAGGAAGAAGGTCCTGAGTTGGACTCACACTAATATGTAAATGTGATCCTTTTCTTCAAAAACAAATAAATTCTTCATTTCTCAAGTTAGAAAACATTTGGTTTTTAGCACCATTAAGCTTTTAATGTGACCCACAGTAGCCCGGTTTTTATTTGCCAGATTCCCTGCAGGATTATTATTTATTTATTTGGAGATGGAACAGAGAGGCAAACACTCAGGGCGGATTAAATGATTATGATGCAGGTGTTTGCCTTTCTGTTCCATTAAAAATATCCTTTATTCCTATAAGTTTGTCACTGTTGCTCCTTCATTATTTATACAATGCAAACAGAAGAGAAGAGACATGAAAGCCTTCTATTGCTTCTCGACAGCAGCAGTAAAAATAATAATAATGATAATAATTCATTTTTTTTCTTAGCGGGAATAATTGAATATCCAGAATAACGAATTTATATTAAAACAAAATAAGCATTAAAATAAGGATGTAAACTACAACCAACAATAATATTATTACCATTAATGGCCTTAATGTGAATATATAATTTAAAACAACCTGAGTTGAAAGTATGAAATTGATATTTTTCAGCAATATAACATTTTGCTCTATAATCAGTTCTGGAAGCTAAAACCAAATGTGTCGGCCCAAACAAAACGTCTCCTACCGTGTTGTTGCAGCTCCAGTGAGTCTTTACGCGTGTACTCACCTCAGGCGCTCCAGAGCCCCGCCGCTCTCCGTCATGACTCCACCAGCAGAACGGCTGTTTCTGGCTTTTATAGCGGGGCTCTGTGCGTGAAAGCACAGTTTGTCTGTTAGTGATTAGGGTCTAGCTTGGCCTGGTCTGACCTCGATGGGCAGAAATGGCAGAAAAATGAAATGACTGTGGAGCAGGGGCGTTTCCAACATTTTTCTGTGGGGTGGCACAGAAGGGGTACAGAGAAGGGCTGGGCTCTCACTCATGCAGATTTATTACATGTTCAAGAGTCTTAGGTAAAATTCACAATCCTACAGGAAATATGTAAATAAAATATTCGGGATGTTATTTGGGAAATGACATAAGGAGATTTAGTGACTTTGCCCTGTACTGGTCCTATACATGGTCTTGTACCACCTCCTTGTACTACTGAGGTTGACACCTGCATGATTTCTGTTGTGAACTGACACTTTATAAATAAAACTGAACTGTACTGAACAATTAATGTGAGTTTATAGTGCACAACGAGCAGAAAAGATCAGACAGAGCATGCGATTCCACAGACTTACAGTTTTATATTCTCAAAGCCATTTGTCCTAAAAGGCCGACCAAAAAACACTGACATGAAGCAATGAGAATGATCCACTAAGACTTAAACATTTTATGAAGAATATTCTTGCAGCTAACAATTGAAGATTGAAGGCAGAGCTTGGAGATGGTAAACAGCAATTCATAGCTCATATATTTTTCATTTAGGAAATATGGCTAAGGTCAGACATATTTTATTCATACTTCTGAGTCATCCCTTATTACTCATCATGCGCTCTCTAGCACCCAAATTTTGATAATGCGATTTCAAATCCTAAATAAAAACTCAACAAAACAAAACTCGGTTCTGTACAGACTCCCAGCTTTTCTAAGCTGAGATTTTGCACAGTTATCAGTAGATTTCTGCTAAACACAACAGCTTGCATGGCAGCAAGTCTGCTCTGCATGTTGTCAGTATTATTATCTGTGAGAGAAACCCCCTTCCGTCATTGCTACTGGATAAATACTGACACACTGCTGAAACACAAAGCTGCTACTGTTTATGCTTCTTCAAGCAAGCTGACAGAGCAGCCCTCCTTTTCCTCATCACACACAAACAAACAGCCACGTTATCTCTTATATAAGTATTACACAAGATCAGTCATATATACAATAGAGGCACAATGTGTAAAACCAAAAACAACACACACACAAAATCTCGCTAAAGGGCCGCAGTCCAAAACTAGGGTTATGTAACGTGCTTAGTGGCAGAGAAGAGACAAGAGTATCATCTGTTTCTGTTTCTGTTTGTTCTTGCAGCCGGATGCTGGCACTGTTACAGAGTTACAAATCCTCTGTTGTAACGCCGTCTGGCCTAAACCCAGTGTTGGTCAAGTTACGTGAAAAAAGTAATCAGCAACTAATTACTGATTACTTCTCAAGAAAAAGTTATCCCATTACTTTACGGGTTACTTACTTTCAAAAGTGATTAGTTTACTTATTAGTTTACTTTTTAAAAACATGATACCCAAGCTGAATGTGTAATAAAGCAACAGACCTTTCAGCCCAGTTCTACTTGTCTGCATAATCCATCATGTAACACTGAATCAAATGGAAACGTCTCTTTTTAAAACTTGTTTTATTAGTTTTAATCTTTTAACTTTATGCACATTGCATCAAGCAAAAATGACATTATATGCAACAGTCTTTGACTTGAAGACATTATTTACCATTTAAAGCCATGTTCTGCATATTCCAGCATATAAAATAAAATAATGCTTTGTGTTTACACTCTTTCAAATAGATGAAAGTAAAACTTCAAAGCAGCACTGAGTCCTGTCGCTCTTATTGTCACCTGTTTAGCAGGAGTGGGGCGGGTGGAGGTTTGCCCACAGTGGTCCTGTCAGTGGGGGGTTTCTCTGTGAATGTCACGTTCCCGTGGCAGCGTGAGATTCAGATTTGAAGTTTAATTTTTCGCTGTAGAAAGAAGTTTTCTTCCCATGCAGAGTGAAAAGCAGACGCTAATGTTTGTGTCACTTTTTACAGAATCAAACTCAAAGTAATGTGATTACTTCCACGCTTTAAACGCTGCATGGTCGTACTCTCTCCATCACTCCATGTTATCCACGTCTGTCGCAAAAAAGCATGACGGTTTAGTAATGCAGTAACGCAGCATGCTTACGGGAAAGTAACAGTAATCTAATTACTTTTTTCGCAATAGTAATCCCTTACATTACTCGTTACCTGAAAAAAGTAATCAGATTACGCCTTACTGCCCATCTCTGGGCACAATAATGAATAAATTTGGCTGTTTGGCTTATTGCTTGTGTAAACCCATGAACGCATGAATAACCTTATAAATAAATGTATATGAAAACAGGACTAACGTCACTGTGTTCGACCACACTGGTATCTGTGCTGCTCTTTCTTTTCTGCAGGTGGATGTTAAACCCGTATTAAATACACAAGCAGATCAATTCTGTGTTTATTGTGCATTCCCATTTCTTTTATTTTAAGATTTTACTATATATTTTTTAAAACCTTTCATGGATCAGCACCACCGTACAAGCTGAGCTGCAGATTGCAAAAATATTCCGTCGAGGTGGCTGACGTCCTGGACTAGCTGCTCCAGGCACTCCCAAAAACCTGGATGAAAACCCGGAGCAATCCAGCTTTCTCTGTTAGTGCTCTCAAACTGTGCAATGATCGCCCATGGCCACTTTGTTGCCTGTTTGAGAGCAGTGTGTTCTTATCTTTGCCTTTTATTTTGTTTTTATTGTTTTACTGATTGTGTTGTGTCATGTACAGCACGTTTTCCAAACTCTCAGCTTTAAAAATGCTCAATAAATCAAACAGGATTGGGTTAGATTGAAAATCTATTCTACAAGCTGCATTTATATGCAGGTGGTCTTTAACAGCTAACATGTTAACCATTTAGATTCCTCCACTACTTCCTTGCAAAGGCTACAGCACAGAGTACATAAGTATGTAATGTAGTTAATTGGTCTATTTTAGTAGTTAACTGCTAATTAACTTGTGGTGGACGGTAAGTAAACACATTTACAGAAGTGCTGTATTTATTCATAATTTTAAAGGTAGTTAAAATCTTTACATGACCCTTTTACTTCACAGTCAGAATTTTAAACGTATCACTTGATGCTGTAGTACAATCACTTGTTATCCGTCAGTCTTTAGAGCCTCTTTGCTTCCACTGATTCTCTTCCAGATCCTGTTGCCTCCAGCTGTTTATTTTCCTTTTGAGGGAGCACAGATGTGAAGGAAAAGCTGTTTGCCGTCGTTACCTAAAAATCATTCCTATGAAAAGGCAAAACAGGATAACTGGTGACTTGAAATTTAATATCAAAAGCATAACAAAAACTAGTTGTGTGTCTTGTGACCTTTACAGTGTGTACCTGTTATCGTCTTCGTCTGTTTTCATTCCTATTTGAATTCCTCTCTGTGCTTCTTGACAGACACCAGGATTTCCTTCTGTCTGGCAAGAATGCAAAACTGCATTTTATCCTAACATCTGGCTGATGCGTGTCACTTTTCTTGTCTCAGATGAGTGAAATGCACGGTCCTCATCTGATGGCGATGGTCTCAAAGCACTGTGGTTTGCTTCACTTTTAGATTGGAAACATTTTCTTTATGAGCACATTTGTTTTGCACCTCGGTCAGTGTGCTACATCACAGAGGTGATATAAGGTAGACCCCTATTACTGTAGGGTCTGCCTTACAATATAAAGCGCCTTGAGGCAACTGTTGTTGTGATTTGAAGCTGTATAAATAAACTTGAATTGAATATACACAGCTACAGGTGGAGATCAGCGGAGCAGCATATACTGCAATATTCAAACTAATTTGCTAAAAGGAAAGCACACGCTGGTGCACGGGGATCCAAACAATGCTGAATTTAATATACTTAGAAAACACGCCAAACGTCAGACATAAACAAAAGCTTTAGTGGTAAATAATGGTGAAAGTAAATACAAATGTCATGTGTTCACACTTCATGGGGCAGCTGAAGGTCACAGCACTGATTTGTCCCAGTCTGCTGTAACACCGGGCGCACACATGCTGCTTAAATCAGAGCAAGGTTTCCCAACTAAAGTTTGCATGCTGCTGTGCAATGCTGAATGTCTGCAGTGCACATGTTGGAAAATAAAAGACAACATGACTGTTTTTATTTTTGAACAGAAGAGCACATGTGCACTTCCAGTCCTGTGCGATCATACTGCTCGTTTTGTCCTCTTATTCTGTACCTTTGTTCTGACTTTATTGTTTTAACCTGAGGGCTGGATGTGCATGAATAAAAAAAGGAATGCTTGGACACTGCTAGCATCATGGTCAGGTTTTTGACGTGGCTTTCACACAAACGCGAAGCAGAAGATGAAGCATCGCCAAAGAACATATGATGACGCATATCTTACCTTTGGCTTCACCTGCACAACAGTGGTGCCAAGTTATACCCGCACACGCTGGGTTGTCCACATCCCAGACAAACAGTATCCCACAGCTTTATGTTTTTAAAACCCTTTTGCAGAGAGAGGGGCATCTTTTGAAAAATCTATTGATAGCAGTGTTGAATATTCTTACACAGTAAAGAAAACAAAAAAAGAAAAACGAAACAACTATACATGAAATAGTTGCACCACAAAGGTGGTTTGTTTAGTGGTTTATTTTACTGCAACCTGTAATTTATTGCAGTTTACTTTTATTTGTTCAGAGTGTGAAATAAACTGCAATGGAGTTTGAAAACAAAGTATGGGCGTGTGTGGTTGGAGGGTGTGTTTGTGCCGGGGGTGTTCTTGTAAAACAAAGGGGGGCACGTTTGTGAACCACTGGACTAACTAGTGCTTCGATTCACTGATGATTCTGTCGTTCCCTCAACCAAATATTGGAACATCCATTAAAGAATTAATAAAATGCAAAAGCTGAAGCTTCAAAATAGCCTCTCTTCAAAATAGAGAGTTTTAAATACAGGAGCCATCTCTTACAACGGCCTCATCCTTTATAATAAAAGCTCGATCAGTCTGAAGCTCTGCCTTGACCCAAAGAAACTTAAGTGGGCACAATTCAGTTTTCTGTTTATGATCCATCTGTTTCACTCGTACAGCTCAAACTGAAGTTCACGAAGCCTTCAGTAGAGGGCAGTAGAACACTAACCAAAAGGACATACCTACAATAGAGAGGGCATTATGTTCTCTCCTCTTACATTGTGTCTCACTTAGTTTCAAACTCAGCAGTGGTAATTACGATCTCCTTCTTTATCAGTGATTTTCTGGAGGAAAAAAATCTTTTCCACTATGCTGAGGCAATTATTTCTCTGTCTCCCTCACACACTTCAAGTGTCTCTTTCTCTCTCACACACATGCACACTGATTCTTGTCAGCTTCATGGACCATGGGGGTTTCTGTTCTTGTCCCTGATTGGCTGATTGATTCTGACATTTCCACAGCCTGATCATTTCCTCCTCTCCTGAATATGAATGTGTGCAAATGTCTCCTCGGGAATATGGGGTTTTCTCAGTGTGTGTCTGTGTGTACATGCACTCAGATATACGCTGGAATTAGAAGCTTATAAAAGATTGAAAATACACATACAAAGATTTCTTTTTTGTGCAAACAGAATAAAAATAATTATCGAACCACAGAAATGATGCTAGTTAGTCCTGTTATGGTAACAGATGTTTGATGATGGTCTTTGGTCGCACATGTTCGAGGACTTGATGGCTGTCCATCATGACTAATATCAGTCATTTTAAACTCTGAGGCTTGAACAGTGACACCTTGACTTATTAAGGTGCAATATTACACACAACGGGTATAATTATGTTTTGCTTTCTTAGCAGTAGTGGGACTTGGTGACAAAGAGATTACAGGGTCATTAAAATGAGAGTTAACTCCGTTAAAGCATGGATGGCTGAGGCTTGAGGGATCTCGTTGATTGTTTTGTGACCTGGCCTCCAAATTCCCAAGATCTCAGTGCAAATGCTGGAAGTCTCATTCACAGAACCTCAACCCTGCAAACCACGACAACCCGAAGCATTCAGTCCAGGCACCGTGGTGCGACGGGGCATCCACACAGGAAGAGAATAGCAGCCATGTGACAATCAGACACCATGAAATTTCAAATCAATTCAGCCACTTGTTGAAATAACTTTGAGACTAGTGATTGAAGCTACTAACAGTGGGATCAATCCATACAACTGGTGACTGGAGGGCTTACCACCAGTGACTGACTGGCTGGGCTGATGTGCTTTTAAAACCGTGTGACACCTCCAGGGGTCAAAGGTCCATTTCTCCATCAGGTAGGTGGTTTTCATGCTACCTCATCTGATAGCCATGGATACCATTTTAAAGACGGGGCTGTACATGGTTTAAAGTGAATAAATGAGATGCAGATAAGTCTGGATGTACTGCTCTGCAAAGCAGGGAAACTCCAGGAGCTTAAACAGAAAGAGGCTCAGTTACATTTAGACAAAATACTGTCAACTTCCAAACTTACACTTGTTATTCTGAATGAATAGGCCAATACATACATAACACACAAAGTACCTGAATGATACGAACATGGACTATCCAGAGCTCGGATTTCATAGGTAGTTTAATGTGTCCACAGGTCACCATGCTTGGTTTGAGACAACACCAACCTGCCAAAATTCATGCACTACACAAATTCCTGTGCAGTGAGCATCATTTCACCTGCTAAAACCAATTCAGTTGGAGATCAGGGATATAAAACATATAACATTTAACATCATCAGGTTCAATCAAGTCAGCTTGTCAAGCCCCTTAAACTTTTAAATGCAAAAGAAATGTTTTCAGTCAGTCAAAACAGGAGCAAAGGGTTGGTACGGATTCACAAAAATACATGTAAACTCTAAATAGATTCATGCTGTCATTTTGTTTAATTGCTGTTTATTTCGATGACGTACCCAAGGACATATGGATACGTCTAGAAGAGAGGGCAGTGTACTTTTCTAACCAGACAGCTTAACACAATCAGGGAGAGTAAAAGGATACCTCAGGAATAAGGAAGAAGTGCACTGGTATCGAATGGAAAGTTGTAGCAGCCACAGAGGGAAAACGTTCACTAGTCATAGCATGAAGCTACTGGAAACAGTCGCTGAAGGCAGGGTAAGAAGATTGGTGACTCTCAAATCTACAGGATAGAAAAGAACCAAAGGACTTGCACTGTGTCTTTGTATTTTAGAAGAAACACATGACAGGTTTCCAAGAATGTCACTGTGATTCTGTGTGAGAAAGTCAGGAGATGAGACTCATGCAGAAGGCGTACGAGGTCACTGATACATCTTCTGACAGGTGAGGCAGGGCTCTGCGGACGATGACGTTCAGAGACAACATTGTGATCTGTAGTGAGAGCGAGGAGCAGGTGGAGATACGCTCTGGAGAGAAGAGGAAGATGGCAGAGAGACCAGCTATGATCTATAGTTTGGAGATGGCTGCATTAACAAAACCACAGGAGATTTGCATCTGGAGTCACCAGGATGAACAAGCTTAGAAACGAGTACATTAGAGAGCAGCTTGGAGACAAAGTCAGAGAGTCAAGGCTGAAATGGTTTAGACGTGTCCGGAGGAGGGATAGTTGATATACTACACATAGGGTCTTAAATATGGAGCTGCTGGACAGGAAGACCACAGAGAAGACTCATGGAAGTAGTGAAAGGCTAGAAGAAGAGCAGGGACAGGGTGTGAGGGAAGCAGATGATCTGCTAGTTCTGTTTATCAGCAAATATATGTAAAGCCTGCAAAGGGGCTGTGTTTGGTTTGGGCGTGCAGAAACCTCTGTAATAAATCTATATTTGTTATAAAGGAAACATTGAATATGCCTCGCAGTTGCAGGTATTAAACACCTCCTGTGTGTTTACTTTGTCATGTTCCTCCATGGCAGCAAGGACCTTTGCAGAACTGCATATTTGTATGGATCAGACAGGCTTCCCTCATTTGTAAGGGCGAGCTTGTTAGTGTACTGTTCATCTGTCTTGCGCTGACAAAATGAAAATGATTACAGCAGGAGCCTGGGTGATCGGTGAGTTTCCCCTTACTTAGCAATCAATAGATGGAAGTTTTGCACTCAGATACACGGCTGCTGTTTTAAAACTGCTTTCTGTTCGTCATCATCATACATCATCAAACCGATCTATACCTGCTATAGAGCGTCCTGTGAAAATCAGTAAAACACTGAAAGTTTTTGCAGCTGCATGTTTCACTTTTGCTTTAAACACTGATTTAACTGTTTCACAGACACTAAGCAACGAACCAGACTGGAACTCTGTATTAGCTGCAACAGAAGACGTGACGGAGCACACGAGCAAACCCAGAAAGACTCTGAGGAGCCAAAGAGCCAAACGAAGGCTCAAATAATTCACTTAAATAAATATTTAAACGTTTTCAATCAGGCTGTGAATCTGAAAAATAAAATAAGAAAGATGAAATCTTGTCGATATAGGACAACACATGGTAAATATTATAACGTTAATGTTGGTCACATTTTACATTTTGCTAAAAATGAATGGGAACAACACTGTTTTTAGTCTAAACACGCACATTCATTATTGCCTATTGTGTACAGTGTTTCTGTAATAATCGTGGATTTAACTGAAATATGAATTTTACAGTAAAGACAATAATAATCTCCAGCTTCTGGTTTCACAGCTGTGGCGAGGACCACGGGCTGTTTGTGTGCTGTGGTGCTTGATTACACTGACGTGTGATGATAGACGAATGAAACCAAGCTGGGGACTATCTGCCTTTCTTACATGTAAAATATAATAAACAATGAAAACTATCATTTGGTAAAAACTGACATTGCATTCATGCAGCTGACACTTGAATCCAAAATGATTTGTATTTTTTTATTCACACACACAGTTTAGGTGAGTTCCCACAGAGGCTGAGCACTTGTTGGTCCTTCGGCCTTCACTTCAATGTGCTTCTTTTGAATAAATCCCCCACAGTGTCACCATCAAACCTCCTCCTCCATGTTTCACAGTGGGAACTATGCATGTAGAGATCATCCATTCACCTTTTCTGCATCGCACAAAGACACCGCAGGTGGAACCAAAGATCTCAAATGTGGACTCATCAGACCAAAGCTCAGATTTCCTCTGGTCTAATGTCCAGTCCTTGTGTTTCTTGGCCCAAACAAATCTCTTCTGCTTGTAGCTTTTCAGCTGATGTAAAGATGTGTCTGCTACTGGAGCTCTGTGTGGCATTTTTCTGGGCTCTAATCTGAGCTGCTGCTAACTTGTGATTTCTGAGGCTGGTGGCTCCGCAGCAGATGTGACTCTTGGTCCTCATGTGAGCCAGTTTCGTCGTAGCGCTTGAGGACGCAGGAAGTTTCAGGAATTTTCTGGACCTTGAGTTTGTTAAGTAATGATGGGCTGTTGTTTCTCTCTACTCAGCAGATTGGTTCTTGCCATAATATGAATTATAACAGTTGTCAAGTAGGGCTGTCAGCTGTGCACCAACCTGACCTCTGCACAGCTGATGGTGCCAAACACATTAAGATGGCAAGAAATTCCACAGATGAACCCTGACAGGCTCACCTGTGACGTGAAACCCTTTCAGGTGACTACATCATGAAGCTCACTGAGAGAAGGATGAGGGTTTGCAGCGCTTTCAACACACCAAAGGAATCTAATATATAAGACATGCTTAGTTATTTATTAATATTTTATTTGCTTCCATTTATCCCGTTTCATGTATTTGATGTCTTCAGTGTGCATCTCTCATTCAGTGAGAAGTTGTGTCCCAACCTTTGACTTGTGGTGTATACATTATTATACCTGTGCTTGGAAGGCACCGAACAACAGTTTCAGATTGGTAGATGTAATAAAAAAGAAAAGAAAACATGCTTCATGTTCCTCTTTTAGCCGAGCCACGTCTGACTCACCACAGTTAATCTGTTCTTTCACTGGAAATCACATAACCTACTACACATTTATTGGCTCCGACTATTAAACAAAGCAAATATAAACAGAAAGAAAAAAACCATCTACAGAAACTCAGACAGACATATGAGAAGATTCATAAGGTTCGAGCCCTTATTCATTTGCACATAGACGATTTGAATGTCGGCGGTGGAGGATTTGTTGTAGATCTCTAGTCAGCTTTATGAAAATGTCAGGTGTCTGTTTGACTGGCGTCGGCCCATGAAACATGCACTCAACCTTCAGCTTGTTTTGCTGCATAAATGATAAAAGGACGGTCTGCTCCTTGCTGTGTATATTCTCTGCTCAGATCACCTTTAGAGCACAGGCGGGGACAAACTTTCCGAAATAGCTAGAGGAACTGACAGCAATAAAATTGCTCTCAAAACAGAAAATGGAAAAAACACATTAATATTTTATCAAAGATCATTATTAGGCCACAGCACTGAATGGCTACGGTTCAGCTATGTGCAAACACCATTAACTTTGAAAGAGAAGTATGCAAATGCTGTGTCCTTTTTATTATATTCAGACATTAAGTGCTTGACTGTGTCTTCTCTGTAATCGCTTAAATTACCTCCAAACACAAAGAAACAGCTTTTCAGTGAGTGCCCTCATGAGTTACTGCCAAGTGGCCTCCTCAAGTATTACAGTGCTCACCGCAGCATCCCTAAAATACTCAAAAGTGGCTCAGAACAGAACATTGAGTCCAGGTCTTGGATCCAGCCTTGATCCCTGTGTGAGCAAGTATCAGAACAATCCTGATCCACAGTGGTTTCCCGAACCTGTCCCGCAGTAAACTGAAAGTGTAGGATGTCAGGGCTGCTGGCAACGACGTCCAGATGATGTCCTGTTAGCACTGCCATGATATAGCAGTCATAGCAATTTTGATGGGAGTCACTATCAACTTGGATGGCTGGATGCTTCATCAGGGCAAGTACAAAACCTCCAGTTCATCTGGTCACCACTGGAGCCTACGTCAAAAGTAAGAAACGCCCATAAACCCAGATGTTCAATAAAAACCATGCTTACAGAATATGTCTGTGAAGGTTCTCGGTCATCCAGGTCATCGTAGTCTTGGAAAGAAAAGCGTCTGGACTTTTCCCAGGTTTAAGTCCCAGGGGGGTGTCCCCAACACTCCCACAGGGCTTGGATCTGGGACTCTCCACCATTTGAACCTAGAACTGAAGAAGCTTCTCTGCTGAGAGGTGAAACGTCTTCAAGCAACTTCAAAGTCCAGACGCTTTTCTTTCCAAGCTCCTTAGACCACATCTTCTATTACTCTGTGGATAGTCTCACTCTTCACAACGCTTCATTTTTTAGACCATTGGGATACTGCACACATTTAAAGTTACAGGCCAGGATGCTTTGATAGACAAATGTGATGACAGAGCTGCCTGCTAGTCTTCACCTCCTTTACTATGAGTCAGTGAAGTGGACTTCTCAGCTGTGTTTGGAGCACTTCAGTGTCCTGCTGTGTGAACACAACATCCATCATTTTTGTGTTTCAGTTTCTTCTATCATGTCATTAGCTTTTTCTTTCTTAGCAGTAATTAGAAGGTCTCTGTGCACACTGCTCCCGTGCAGTCTATGGATGCAGCGACCAGTCTTTCTAGTGTTAACTTACTGATTTATCCTTTTCATTTAAACGGCTCAGAAAAAACAACATGGTGGCACCCAAAATGTTAATATAGAGTCCAGAAATAAACGAATAAAGCCAAGTCCACGCCAGCGTTTAAATGCAGTGGGTGCCTGTAAGGGCCAATTTTCATCATGTACGGTTAATGTTGTTAACGGGTAAACCTCAAACTTTTCCTAACCTAATAAAGAGGCATTGGTGCTTAAATGGAACAAAGACAATTTTGACCCATAAGAGTGAATAAAAACTGAAACTAAATGCAAAACACAAAAGCTGCCATATGGGAACACAAACTTATGATTCATGCCACCATCTCTGCTTTGTTGCTTTGTTAAATCTGTTTTCAAAATTGACATTTATGCAGAGTTCTTCTGTGTATCCTGTTAATTAGGACGTTCATTGTGGATTCAACAAATTCAAAGGACTGACAGACTGGTTTAAACAACTCATGAAGGGAGGAATTGAATACAAAACACAATTATTTGTGGCTCTGGGACAAAATTACCTGAAGGCCAATTTTTTTTCCTTTCTGGCAAAACTTTTTTTAAGCTAAAATGAGATGTGCATAATTTAGATTTTTCAATGGCTTCCATCAACAAAAGTAATTCCAGCAATCACATTTTACAGCATCCCTGTGAATGAAAAATAAATGTAACTTGGCTGTGGCAGATTTCTGTCGCTGCACTCTGAAGGCTGCATGTTTGTGCATCAACATACCTCTCATGTTGTTCACATGTTGCTAATGACATTAAATGTTCGTAGCGGTTAATCACAAGTTCTGCCCACTGTGCTAAAACCTCACAATAATCACTGGGATCTGAAAACACATTTACACAGCAGATGTGAACGGGAACAAACACGCAGCTGTTGTGACAAATTTGAATCAAGGCAAAGATAAGAAAGCAGGAAATCACTTTCTTAATAATAATCAATACTGGTCACCTTTTTGTGTGTCTCACAAAGGTTTAGCTAATCAAAGGGTTTGATTATGTCCTGTCTGATCACCTGATCTTGTTCATTCTCAGCCGTGTTTCCAGTCGCTGACTAATAATCTGATGATTTCGTCTCCTGGGGCAACCATAGACTTTATATTAAAGATGGATATACATTCATAAACATTCTTTCTTTTGGACTCAAACAGGGCAAATATGATCATATTTTAAAAAATCTACACCGTATTGTCTTCAGTTAGTCTTGAAACCAGTGATTGAGAGAACAAACATCACAGCTGTTCTCTGAAGTTGCAGACAAGCAAGCAGAGGAGTTGTTTTTGCAAAGACTTCTGTATAACCAGACTTTCTGCAATCAAAGAGTTGTGCACATCGCTGGCCACTAATAAGTAAGTAAGTAAGTAAGTAAGTAAACTTTATTTATTAAGCGCTTTTCACAGACAGGCAATCACAAAGCGCTGTACACCAATATTAAAATATTAAAATAAACAATAAAACCAATAGACATTATATACAATGTAAAAGATCAAATGTAAATAATGTAAAAAAAATTATAAAATATGTAGATCAACAAAAGGCTTGTTTGAACAGAAGAGTTTTTAACTGTTTTTTAAAAGAACATTCTAATAAGAACGCAAGCTTAAGGTACTGCTGCATACGCTGCACATTTCACTGTGTCCAAAGCCATGTCGATTGTTCATATACAGACCGAGATTTATACATTTTTTGGAAAATCTGACGAATGGCAGATAATGGATCTTCAACTCAAGACTTCCTGTTGCTCCTGCCAGTCTTTTTTCAGATAAACACTAAAAGCTAATGCAAAGCTGTCACATGTTTAATGTTGTTTTAAGGCTCTCCACATGTACTGTTTTGTACAGTTTTTGTTACCAAAGATCTTCTGCACATTCATATGTATAAAAATTGGTGTGTTACTACATTTGTTATTGTTTTTGGGTTTGTTACATTTTTCCTACAGCTAATTGTAACATAATACTTTTTTTCTTTTCCTGTATTTGTGCTTTTGGAAATGGGAAATACAACTATCTACGTATCTATGGCAGATAGATAAGAGCCGGTATTGTTCAGCAGCACGTTCTCAGCCCTTTGAGCTTCACTGTTCCCCTGACAATACTTTGCCGACATACCTCAAATCTTTAATATTCACCAGCTCATCAAAGAGCTGTTTATAAAATCAGTTAGCCCTGCAGGCCCTGGCCTCGGGCTGGAGGAGACTTTCCAGCACTTCATACGCACATTTAATGCCATACATCTTAAAAACTGCGGCGGGATTTCAACTCTCCAAACTCAGCCTTCGAGTCATAAAGAGGTAAAAAAAAGACCTATGAAAAAAGGATTGTGAGAATTAAAATCCCAGCGCTCGATACCATAAAAACGCTCTGAATGACGGCTGTGCTCACAGAAAATGCATGTGATCTTTCTGTCATGTAGGTTTATGCTGCATTTACTCTTCTCGCCTTCCCCCACTGTCTCTGTTTGTTCTTGTAAAAATGTCACTGTGCTCTTCAACAGCAGCTAAAGTCAGTGATATGATCCTGTGATATGCAAAAAAGAGTGAATACCATCAAACAGCCAGCAGTATACAAAGGGCTCACGGAGCCTCAGCCCAGGCAGATATCGCACTGCTAAAGCAGGCAACCACAACTCATAGACAACAATATCTGTCCAAGCTGCTCCACTATTGACACAGATCAATTTCACGGCGGGTATGTTGCTTTTGGCTATGCTGGCCTTTAGTTTAAACACATTACCTGCCATTATCATGGACTGTAGTGTTCAAAGGCCGTGGTTCCCCACGTCTGTGAGATCAGGCTCCTGGTGTTCTTGTACATCTTTAGGCCGAAATGTAAAACTACAAAACTGAACTAAAGCTGTTTCTGGTCCAGTTTGTTTGTGACATATATGAGCTGCAGATGGTGGAGCACGGCCTCAACCTCAGTGCTTGAGTGAGTGATTAGTGCAGACACAACAATGTGTGTGTGAAGTGTGACAGCTTTAATGAAAGTTACCAAATAAGCATCAAATGAGACAATGAGCTCATCAGTTAAACATTTTCTGTTACAGACGAGGTCATCTGACTTCCTGTTGCAAACACATGCTGGCCATTACAAAGAATGTAGATTTGAGGCACATTTGTCACTTTTTAGACCGAGAACATATTCCCAACTTTCCTTGGAATTATGATGAACATCACTGCAGAAACAGAACAGATACCTGCCACCTTTAGTTAAAAAAGGGGGCATGGGAATAAAGAAAATGAGTTATGAGTTACAGACCATAGATCCCCCTGTATGTCCGCTGTTTGAGAATGAGCTACATGAACAAAATGTATGAGACTTCAGGCATCACAGGGCTGGAGTTCACCGAGAAGTCGACCTGTGTAGAACAATTGGATCAGCTTCATTCTACCTTCCTCTGCGGCCGTCCTCTTATTGTTCTGCAAATCACCTGCAAACACATGCAGCTGTCTAAACAAACTCATGTTATTGATTAATACCTGGTCTGTGGCTTCCTTCAGCAAAGGAGCCGTACACTTACCTGAAGGTTTGTTAGCAAAACCAATTAGCTCTATTTTAAGTACAAGGAAACACGGTCAATTTAAATCCAGTGGCTCTGTTATTTCTGAGATCCCCAGTTTAAAAGAGCAAAGAGGTAATGACTGCTGGAGTCCTTTGGGGGAAAGGCTCCGCTCAGTTGTGTCTGAAAATGATGTTGGGAACTAAGTCAGGACTAAAGCCACCAATTCCCAGAACACAGGACTGGTTTTGTGATTGCCTTGGAAGGAAATCCCAAAGCAATTAACTTTTTTATGATGACTGACATATTAGGGGAGAGGTGAGAGATAAGGTGTGGGGGTTACAAACACAAAGAGAGGGAGAAACATACAGGAGGCATACGTTTCCACTCCACAGACCTGAAGACTCTTTGTAACGTGTATTTGTATGAAGATGCCTCTGTGTCTGTAAAGCCTGCTGTTATTTCCAAGGGTCAAAGATAAATACTGATAAACCTCTTTAGTCCACATCTCCATCTTCAGTGTCTGCATCAGCATCATGCTAATGCAGTGCTGCCATCAGTGTCTTGCACTCTGCAGCTCTCTGCTCTTTCATATCTCGCTCTCTGTCTTTTCTACAGGTTTGAGACTTTCTATAAATTCTATAAAAGATCAAATTTACTGCAACTGGTTTTATGTTCTTAAAAAGGTTAATACAATATATTGATTTAAAATGTGTTTGATAATGTGTAACAATTTGTCTTGTGACAACAATGATGTCATTTTCCCACCCCGACAACAAACTGCCATTCTTACCTGAGGCGTCAGCTAGTCAAAGCCGCTGGCGCAGCTCATTTACCCATGAGGTGCGCTTTGGCATTCGACACATGACCCACTGGATTGTGACATTATGGAGAGCGAGCTGACCCTCCCAACTCATAATTTGTCAGTGAGGTCTTCTGTTGTGGAGCCTGCTTTAACCCAAACCACAATCCTTTCCCGAGGGTCTACTGGACCACAAACCTGCGACTTATGCTTCCATCACCCCTGTAACATACTGATGCAGGCTATATGGGCTCATGGTCAGTGAACTAACGCACCAGTGCCACAGGCCACTGTGAAAAACCTCAATGACCATGGTCTTTAATGACGTGATGGTTGCAATCTCTCCTGAGCCGTTACAGTTCTTTGTTCTTAAATCTAAAGCGAGAGACAGAGACGCAGCAAACACATTGTGAAGTATTCATACAGGAAATGAAGATCCTGCTGAATCTCACTGAAATGATTTTCTTCTACAGCCCCGACAGTCAAATATAAAAAAAGATAAGCGTGAAGTGGCAGCCACGAAGCCCATTATCTGCCCATATTAAGGTAAGATTATTGGTCCTCCCACGGACTCGGCTCTGCTGATCAATACGATTGCCTGGGGAAGCAGCATTTAGTCAAAAGTCATGGAAATGGCCTTTGATCTTATTGGCTGTGAACACTACTCAGTTATAATTGACATTCTGCCATTGTTCAGAGAGCACACTGTGTGCAATCTTTATGCTGCTTGATTTGAAATGAACAGTTTTCCATGATAAAACGGCAAACTTCACAGCATTAAAAAGCATATTTACAGCCTGGTATAAAAATGTTTCTTGGCTCCATGGACAGCTTCCGCCTTCGGAACAACTGTGTGGTGGGTGGACTTTTGGAGAAGTTAGGAGTCTGGTTGTCTGGTGGGCTTCACCTCTGCTAATTGAAGGCACTTTAACTGGACCTCCCAACTGTGCTTTTGGTTTTTGTGCATTTATCTGATAAATTATGTGGCTATGAGTTAGAGACCATCAAGGAAATTCATCCTCCAGTCTTGGTGACTGGAATAGAAATATTTAATTTGTATGCATTTTTATGCACAAACCCAGCTTGCTAGCATTAGCAGAGTGCTCCATCCTCCCACAAAAACAACTGTGTAAAAGGCGTGTGCTGCCCCGGACTTCTTATATTTTGTTTCTGAGGTCCAGACCTTCTTGTACTTTTTAAAATGGTCTGAAAAATGATGCTCTTTCTAGTTTTTATGTGGATATTTAAGGCTATGTTAAAGAATAAAGTTGGTCAGTGTTGTGCTCTGTTTTTGCCTTATATACTGTATGTTCATGTATGCTTGCATGTGTTGTTTCAATAAATTACTGCACCTACTCTTTCCCAATTTTCCTAGAAAAATATAAAGAAGAGGTTGTTGGAGGTTTTTGCATGATGATGTGGTAATATTTTTGAGGCTCAGTGCAAGAATGATCTGATCCAAATGTAATGAGGTTAAAAAATTCCAGCCTGCCAAAAATTACACATATTTTCATATATCCAGCTGGGTGGAAGCTGGCATGGCAGTGTGCTTTGAATTCAGCATAACCCAAGGTACCTGATGTTTGAAAATCTAACATGTGCACAACGAGGATATGGCCACGAGTGTGTGTACACTGGCCACCATTAAAGTCCCCTGGTTAATATTTTGTTAAGTCCTCTTCGTGCTGTCACACAGCTCTGACCAATAAGGAGATCTGAGACTTTTGTCCTGTGGTTTTGACAGGAGATCCTTTGGGTTCTGTGGGTTTGTGAGATGTGGTTGTTTGAACTCCAACCCCACGAGTGCCTCGGGCTATTTGTTTTCTTTATCAAGCTGTTCCTGTTTTGTATTGTGTGGTTGCACATCGTCATGCTAGCAGGGGCAGCTGTTGGTGAAAACCTCGGCAAACAAAGGTGTGCTTGCTTGAAATCAAAGCACCATATAGATCAATGCCAGGACTCAATGAATTTAACAGGATGATCAATCAGTCGTTTCATAGGCTGATTGGTTGTATGGAGAGCTGAAATAAACAGGACACACTGCTGACAAACACATTTGTGAGAAATAATTTTATATAGCGGTTCCTGCACAAAACAGAATTCGTAATCTACAACAGCCTGCTTCACAACGGGATGCACAGCTCCTTTTGATAATACTGGCGCACTGTGGAGAGCCACAGTCAGTGAATCCACACTTCAGGCAGATAAAACAAGTTGCAGCACATTTCAAATGTGCAACGTGATATCCCAAAATAGCCGGTGCTCGTCCCTGCAGTCACTCAGCACACATGACAGCGAAACTTTGCTATAAGGTCTCTTTAGTGTCTATATTTGACTTTAGTTCCACCGAACAGGGAAACTATGCACGGAGCACTTAGACGTAACACTATTCAGCCTGTTGCAGTTTGTCAGTGTCTATTGTGACTTCTGTCTGGTCAGATATTGGATGCACTAAAGGTCATCAGTGAGAATCACAGCAGTTTAAGCAACTTAATGTAGCTGTAGATGTATATTGATACAATGTATTGATAGTATATTGATAACCATGTTTGTAGCACCTGTAACCCTGTTTATAGACAGCAAATTTGTTGATTGAATCACACAACAAACACCTTGCAAACTGATCACAATCAGAGGAGAGAGGCAGGCAGCAGCTAACATTTCCTGCTTGGAATGAAAAATCCGACAGCAGTAATCTGATCACAGATCACTTGTTGGTATTGCAGTAGAAGTACTGCATAGTTCACATACACTAAGGCGAAGTGCTTAAATGGACCAGCAGAATATTTCTTCAGCTTCTGCAAAGTGTTATTATTGACATTGCATACCTCATTCTGACTATATATGAGTGTGTCGAGATGAGGGCTCACAGACAGTTACAGGATGTAGAACTAGAAGGAACTAATGAAGCTGATAGAAACCAGATAAAAACAAAATGTTAATCAAAGAGAAAAAACCTCCAAAACAGACAAAAACGTCAGGAGGACTGATTGGGAACAGGTGGAACCACAATGGAAACGAGGGACAAAGACAGGGAGCAAACACACAATATGACACACGAAAAAACAAACAAACCTGTCAAAATAAGTCATTAACACAACCGTATAAATAACTCAAGCAATCATAAAGACAGAGACGGGAGGAAGTAAGTGAGTCAGAAACGTCTTTACTGTCCTCCAAGTTATCCTGGCTGGAATAAGCTGAGGTGATATTTGTTGGTGGCTAATCATAATAGCAGCTCAGTGTCCTTCATTAGTCGTACTGTGAGAGCAGAGGAAGGGCTAATTTGCTGCAATGTCCTATTTACAAAATGGTTAAAAGGGAAAGGAAAGTGGATCTCAAATTATAACCATCTACTCAAAAACTATTTCTAGATACAAAGCAGTGTAATTGTGTGACAATGTGCGTAAAATCCAGTGAGCAACAATGGGGCTTTTAACATTTCAGTTTTAACTGTGATTTAGTGCCGATGAAATGCAATTATTGTACCCCAATTATGTCTGCGTAACAGCAAACAGAGAAGGACAGAGTTGCTGCCGATGCTACGATTGGTAACCCACCAATTTGTGGTGTTGAGCATGTGTGAATATGGAAACTGGTTCACAGAGATTTTGGGGGGTGGACCATAACCACCATGCACACCATTTACATGCTTCTCCTCTTTTATCTGGTAAAGAGCTTTGCTTAATGGTAATTGCTGCTGGTCAGTGCTTGCAGTTGCAAATGAACATTAATTTGATCAGTAGAAAAATAAACTGCTCTGCAGACATTTATGTGTTCGTTTGCAGTCACAGCAAACTCACACACGTCTGTGTCTGGCTTTTCTTTCCCGTCACTTTGAGACATTGTAAAAAATCCAAAAATGAAAAAAATCTGATCAGTTTGAGTCAGAAATCGTCTGTGTGGCTCAAACACAAATACAAGCCGGGTAAGATTTAACATCTACATATTTGCAGTGTGTCGAATCCCCAGATGGATTCTATTCTAGTGACAGGGAATATTAAAGTATGGCGAGGAATCAAAAGGTGAGCAGCACAACCCTAAAATATTCACTTCTCACTCTTAAAAAGTGAACTGCAAATTAAAGTGTGCACTATAACATCAGCCAGTGATATGTCATTGTATCTGCTGCCATCTTTCTTTCCAGAACTGACCACAACTGGAGGAGAAGCTGGAGTGCTGAGAAGCTAATGCTGGCGAACACAAGCGTTGATTCGTCTCTGTTGTGGACAGAGACAGCCGGAGACAGCTGAGCCGTCACTCCTCTGCCAGCTGGACAAATGTGTAGCTGGTCCATTTTAAGTTCTCTGCATGGTCAAAACAATTTACTGACCTTTGTGCTCACTATCGGATGATCGAATTTTCTTTCTTTAACTGTAGTGGACTCACAGATGAATGCAGCATTATGAAGGCATTAACTAAGTAGCTCGACTTTATGGGTATGCCAGACAGACACCTGCTAATTTACTCCTACATTGATAACATTATTAAAAAACATATGTAGTAACATTCAAATAAAATACTAATAAAAAATAAAAAAGCTTTGCTCCAGTGGTTATTATTATGAACCAAACATGGCTGGGAGCTTCGGGCGGAGCTTTATGCTTTAAATGAGGAAGTTAAAAACCCAAAATAAAAATATTGCTACTTCCTCCAAAATGTTTCCAATATGGACAATTTGACAGAGAGAACTTTAATGATACTGCTTGCTGTGTGGTACAGACCAGAGGAGGTTTTGTTAACGATAATAAAATCTGGCTGTTATGTTATTTATAGCAAGATTGTTCCTGTGCAACCCAGTTCTCCACCTCAGCTACTGTGACTTGTTAAACATGGCTTCTGCTAGGTGCCAGTACCAGCTGCTCGGCCTGTGTCACATGACCCACTGTCAGCAGGTATGTTCACAGTTTGGTTCTGAGGCAGCTGATGAATTGTTTCCATTCCAGCTCGAAGACGTCATGGGGTTTTGATGCTGTGTTGAGTTAATTGGCTGATTATTCCCATATCACTGGTAATTAGTATTCCAGCATAATGTAATTGATCCAGTGTGGGAGTTTTCTGAGCAGGATGTGTGTGATTTGCTGTGAGCTCTTGATTTCAGGTCTTTTAACCCCCTACAGCTTATCTCCCAGGAGAGAAACATGACTGATGCTTCCTCTGTTTTAATTACTCCATTAGAAGCCAGCAGTGAGGGGCGGACGTCTCCTTCAGATTCTTCTTGAGGACAAATAGCGCTCATTCTATTACGACGTGTGTAATTCATTTACACTCACTTTACATTGTGATGGTATGAGATTGCTCTCCATTAACATCGAAGACACAGTGTGCCTGTTCAGTATCAATAACATGCAGGTAGGAGTTGAGGAGATAGTATTACACAGGTGCCAAAAGCTTTCTGCCTCAGTCTTATTAAACTGCATGCATAGACCTTTGCTTTTTACCACAGATAATGACGCCACTGTGATCAACTCTTAATACAGATATTACTGTGGGATGTGAGTCTAACTGCAACTCATACTGTATGAGTAACTGTATATACAGAAAAAGAGCATAGCCACTGTGATGCCATCGATTGGTTGTGGACTAAGAAACTGTTCATTAGAAACAGATTAATAAAAAACACAAAAACTGAAGCAGGCAGACTTTTTTGGATGAGGTGTGTTCAGTGTTGGGGAGTAACGCTGCTGCTGATACAACCAAATTTCCCCTGGTGGGACAATTAAAGGATTATTCTCTTCTTTTCTAATGGAGTACATGTGCCGCCGTTACGTATTTGAAATGCAAAATATGAGAAACTGTATTCTGTTACAGTTACCGTTTAAAAAGGTGGTATTCAGAATACAGTTACTTTGTTGAAATAAAGGGATTACACGGCGGACTTTTCCTGTTTCATATGTTCGCTCTGCCCTCTTTATTTTTGGTAATTCCACGCCGGTGGAAACCCAAACAAAACACGCAATAAGAGGCTCAAATGCCTGAGTCTCAATCTCGCGGCCCATGTCACCTCTACTTGCAGCTGCATAATGATGAGAAGACAACAAAGTAAAGCTAGTTTTCAGCTACGAGCCCGACACGAACCCGACGTATTAGCCAGAGGTCCCTTTACTACGGTTCGGAGCCGCGGACCTGTTTTATATACGCGCGGAATAGTTTTCTATACGAGATCGCTGCAAAAAGTGCAGCCTTACCTAATGTCCACCTACTCATTTATATTAAGATTTAAACATCTAGCTGTGTTGGTATGGAGAGTAACCTTCAGTAATGGTAAATGGCCTGTATTTGTATAGCGCTTTACTAGTCCCTAAGGACCCCAAAGCGCTTTACACATCCAGTCATCCATTCACACACACTGGTGATGGCAGCTACATGTAGCCACAGCCACCCTGGGGCGCACTGACAGAGGCGCAGCTGCCATATCGCACCATCGGCCCCTCTGGCCATCACCAGTAGGTGAAGAGTCTTGACCAAGGACACAACGACCGAGACTGTCCAAGCCGGGGCTCGAACCGGCAACCTTCCGATTACAAGACGAACTCCCAACTCTTGAGCCACGATCGCCCCTAAGTAGTAAATCACTACTGGCTGCTAAAGAAAAATAACAAATATGGCTCAATACAAATACTCTAGTCAAACAGAGCAAACGCTGGAAACATGATTCCATGTTAGATGAATAAAGAGATCATGTTCTGGTTAAAACACCATACGCTACTTTCAGAACTATAGTTCTGTAAAACGATAAATAAAAAATAAATGATTGCTTTGTGTAATGAATGTAGAAACTCCACTAGATGCACCTGAAGGACTAAATGTGTGTATTGTCATAGTCCTTCACTGGGTTTTTGTTGTATTCTGTGAGTCTCCTGGTTTCCTGCTCTTCGGCCAGCTCATGTTGCTCATCAGCCTCATCAATAACCAGCACTTAAGGACCAGCTCCAGCACCCAGTCTCTGTCTGCATCTCCAGAGTGGTCATAAAGCTCCTTTATGACTCTCCTATGTCCCTGTAAACTCTCCAGCCTAATGTCCTTGTTTTCCTGCTTTCCAGTGCAGTTCACCTCTGATCCACTTACCTGTCTCTGCTGAACTGGTCTGTTCCACTTGGACTCCTTTACTGGAATACTCACTGACCTCAGCTGGTGCCACAGAGCAAACCAGTGGCTGGTGTCCTTGCTAGTCTGAAAACATTTGTTGGAACATCTCTGTAGGTCAGTCCAGATGATCTTAACTGACTCATCTTTGACTAACCTACCTCCCCTGCCTCTTCTCTCTCCCAGTAACCTGATCGGTCTCCTTGTTGCCATGGTCTCCTGTGGAAGTTTCCCTCAAAGTCAACAAGTCTGTGAAACTCTGCCGTGGCCTTAGGGTCCATTATCACCGCATCAGCCTTTGACATGTATATAGAAAAAGTAGTTTTACAGTCTTAATGAGATACATTCGTTTACTTTCATGAACCTTTATAAAAAGCCTTTACTGTGGAGGTGTCTCAGTGTCACACTTGATATTCTGTAGAAGGTCAAACATCACTGTGTGGAACATCACATCAGTGTTGTTTCTTTCCTGTATCACACCAACAGCACGCAGTCATCTGACCTGAATGTGTTGTGAATGAAACCTGCAGTGCCTAAAGGCAGCTTTAGACTTTATTGCCACTGAACTATTGACCCGGCTGTTCGAGCTTTCCCCCCCATTTCCTTATTAACATTAACATTCCTGTTTAAGTCTCACCAATAAACTCAAGGACACAACACCTGAACTAACTAAAGGATGCAACCTTCCCCTCTCCATCTGAAGGATCTGTAGGAAGAAAACAGATCAATGTGCTTGCTAACCTCCATTACTTTAACTGCAAAAAGACAGCAACTTCTCCGACCTGTGCCATGCTTTCCACCCAGGGTGTATTTTTGTTGTCTTCCATACATTTGACCTTCTGACTCTGTGGATGTTTTATTTCTCAAAGCTGTTTCTCTGTTAACTCAAAGCAAGAGTTAGCAAAGAATTTCTGAATAGGGCAAACCACAAACTGTGCATATAAAAGATGATCAACCAGCATGCTGATAACTGCTGATAACTGCTGCATTTTGGCCCCACGTCTTGAAGCTTTAACATTTGTAAGTTGGCAGCTGCCATGTCAGGATTTTTGGATCCAAAAGAGAGAATAAGTAAAAGCCTAATAAAATAATAGATTTTTACTCTAGTGAAACCTGAAGGACACACTGCTCCTTATAGCAAACCACATTATTTACTGGATATCCCCCCAAAATGGTGCAAAGGGAACAAACCCTGCAAATACAAAATCGAACAAAGCTCCCAGATTGAAGGACCTGAAGCCCAAATTCTTTCTAATGGCCAGTAGAGGGCGCATCGTCTGGTAGCAAAAGCAAAAACCTCATCCTCGAAACAATGATATAGCACGGTATGCATTAAGACATTACTAACTTGTGATTGGTAAGTCTTTGCCGCATGATTAGAAACCTGGACTCAAAAATCTGACTTTGCAAACAAATAGTTGAGATTATGCTGTCAGTCTTCTACAGTCTACTGTGACTACAATGTAGCTGCCATCGCCAGTGTGTGAATGACTGAATGTAGTGTAAAGCGCTCTGGGGTCCTTAGGGACTGAGTAAAGCGCTATACAAATGCAGGTTATGCAGTTTCTTACATAACCAACATGGACCAATATGAAGTTTTACTGTGTGTTTGTTACTGCGGCTAAACTTTGGGACTGTTGTCCTGATAAAATTAGATACTGATGGTTGATCTTTTCATGATGTTGAATTAAAATCTGAGTTTACTGATTATTTATTGATTTAACATCTTTTACTTGATTGTTGTATCACTGGCAGGTGTTACACAAGCTTTAGCTTCAGCCCACATTTCTTTAAGATTCTCATTTGATTTCTTGTGATGAATAAAGATAAACTACCACACAGTGACCGTTGCAGGTGAAGAGTGTGCAGCTTCACACGTGACCTTTATGAGCCTGGGTGCTTCATATAGCTGTACTTTGATCACAGGCTCAATGCTCAAAATGAATGGAAAGCATGAAAGTCAGTGATTACTTTCTCTTAAACGTGTTTTACAGGTTTGGAATACCTCATACTCTCATCTGTTAGATAAGATTATCATCAGGGAAATCATACGAATTTCTGCAGTACGTGTGTGGAAATTCTGCATAACTTCAAGTCACAGAGATTGTTTCAGAAATGGCGGCTTTGGTCTGCGTGGTTCTTTTATTTTGAAGTTGGCCAGATCCACTTTCCCTTTCCTGTGCCTGACTTATTAGGTGCTCTGTACAGCTTGAAATGGCATCACAAAAACACAGGCCTGGCTCTGTTTTACCTCCAGTGGAAACTGTGGAGCCAGAATGAAGTAACAACGGACTCGTGTTGTTCCTTACATATGCTAATGTGGATTACTCAGTTAAAACAAGGCTATTTGACAACACTAGTAGTAGTTTAAACTTGGCTAGTTACGTGTTAACTTTCAACAAGGCACATCTATTAAATGCAAACTATTCCAGGTGATGTCCCCATTCATTTTTATGGTGTGTACTTACCTTTGTCCTGACTTTTTGATATATTTTACACTGAACATGTATTTGAGCTCCTGAAGTTTGTGGAAAACCCTGGAAATGCAACTATATCAAATCACTGGTCTGAATCTGACTTCACTGTTTAAGCGGAAAGCAGCAGATGGATGGAAGGATTGATTTAATAGAGTTTTTACTATGGCACACACATTTTATGAAGCTGTGTATCCTGTTAAACTGTCATAGAAAACACATCATCACTTTGACAAATACAAGCAGCCAGCAGTGCACGTAATTAGTCCAGAGGCAGAATCTTATCTTGTTTCTGCTGGAGCAGCCAACACTATCTGTTTTATTTCATTTGCTTTTGTTTAATGTAATTTTGTGATTTTTTTGCCGTATCTTATTCTATTTGGATTCTTTTTATACATTTAAATTGTTCCCATTGTTCTGTTTCCTTTTCTCCTCAGACATCAGCCCACACAATGCCAGATGTTCCTGTAATCTGCTTTATCTGACGGCCGTGGAGCTGCACGCTGTGGAACACGTCAGCTGAAACACGCTTCTTATTCTGGTACATTTTTCTTTATAGTGTCACCCAGAACTTTTTCTGTGCACAGCACCTGCAAAGTATTTCTTGCAAACAATTTGCAGATACTCCTGAAGTCAGACTTAGTAACCTAAATTTAATTTAGTTGGCTGTCCAGAGGTAACATTAAAGCAATTTGCAGGACTCTTACACCCAATTTCTAAACGTCTGAGTAAAATATGGCAGGGCCATGCTTTCTCCCAGTACCCGTGTATAGTAATGGCGTCTGTACGTGACAGTTCATTTGTGTTAATGGAGAGAAAATGAGAGCACCTGTATAAATACCTACATTTTGCACTTGTATGAATGCTCTGGCAGGGCAATCTCAGTGGCAGTGGATATGACAGCCGGCTATTTGGATCCTGCCTCTCCTGCTTTTCTTCTGTCAGCCTCCGACATCTCCAAGCTCCTCAAAAAGCCCCGAGCCTCTTCTGCAGGAGCTGAACCTGGAAACAGTCTCTGCCCTTCACGCTCCACTAGTTAACGCCTGACATTTCTGTGGTGAAAAAGCTTTTCGGGAGCATTGATCTGAGGGAAAGGCTTGGTGGTTGAGAAAAGAGGAAAATCAATGAGCTCTACAGAGACGAGGGGCAGGTACATATGTATGCCAGAGCTTCCCCACAACAAAAGGCCAGTGTAGGAAAAGAGAGCTCAGTGACTCCCAATCAGCTGAAAATCGCACACTGCAGGCTGCGTCAGCAGCTCCCACTGAGAGTAAATTGTCTGTGCTGCTATTTCTGTGGGATATCTGCACTGTTAGTCAGGTGCACCGTCTCGTCCTGCATCTCTGTCTCGCACACACATGCTTACATACTGACAGATAAGACGCATTTCTTCACTTGAGGCAGTTCCTTTCATCTGCAGTGGTTAATTAATCTAATTTAAAAGGAGTGCTGAGAAGGATGTAGGCACATTTTCTCTAGTTTGGTTCTTTAAATACGAGCTCTGTCCTCAGTAACGCTCAGGTTATTAACTGATAAGTGAGCTGGTTCTCGGTTCAGCTTCTGATTTTCTGATTTCAGCTACATCATGTGGATTATTCTGCTCTCTTGTTAACCTTCCAATTCCTTATTCCACAGCTCTCATTAAACCGTTTTGTTTTGTTCATGCAGCAACATTGAATCACAGCAGCTTTGTCATTTTCAGCCTTTAATTTTTACACAGAAGCTTTAGTTCTTATGGTGGTCTTGGAATAATAAGAGCATAATCAGTTTCTGATGCTTGAATTTACTATTTCACTACAAATTAAATCGAAGCCAAAGTATTTTTTCTTTTATTCCAAATATGATGTGACCCCTCGTTACAGAGATAGTTTTGATATATCGAGAAATTATTGAGAGGTTTTGGACCAGTTTCATGTTCAGTTTCAGAGGTAAATATCAAGCTGTTGGCTTGAAAACAAGATTATACAAATTTCAGCATATTTAATGACACAATAACTCAGAAAACTTGAAATATCACAGATGACGCTGTGGTTGTTTCTGCCCCCTTATCAATATTTGATGTGTTCTTAATTTCAGTTTGAAAAACCCATCATAGCTGAAGCCAGACTGAGGCTTGAATACTTTATTGAACTGAATTCATCATCAGTAAATCACTGATTTAAATATGTATTCCTTTACTACAAACATTTATACACCTCAAAGTTATACCTGCAAACACAGAAAACTTGTGAAACAAAGATGTTCTGTGTTTTCTTTGCTTGGGAAATCAAAGTGTTTCTCATACTGCGCTGGCGGTTTTCTCAGGTTCACACCAAACTGGAAACAAAATGCTGTCAGAGTATTGTTTCTTACAGGCGTACAGGGTGAGGTGAAAGTGTTGTACAGGCGCTACAGTCCAGTAGTCTGTGAAAGACTTGAATGAAATCCCTGCAGCACTTGAGAAAAGAGTTGGTCTGTTTCTTTTCTGCAGAGTCCAGTGTGTTCTGGGGGATTTTCTTACTTTCACAGTTGTAGGAGGATTTGCACTGCTACAGTATGATGTCATATTTTTATAAGAATTATTATAAAGTGTCTCCAAAAGTTGATTCTGTTCATCTGGACGTAGCGTTTTGTGGGAGAAACGTTTCGTCATCATCCAGGTGACGTCTTCAGTCTCAGCTGACTGCAGGTTTCAATCTTATAAACAGGACATTTGCACAGAGTAACATAGTGTACGCTGTGCCCGGAGGATTGGCAGGATTTATACATCGGGGAAACCAAACAACCTCTGGCTAAGCAGATGATACAACACAGCAGAGCCACCTCGTCAGGCCAGGACTCTGCAGTCTGTTTACACCTACAGGCCAGTGGACACTCTTTCAATGATGAGGATGTACAGATCCTGGACAGGGAGGAACGCTGGTTTGAGGGCGGAGTCAAGGAGGCCATTTACGTGAAAAGGGAAAGACCATCTCTGAATGGAGGAGGGGCCTAAGGGTACATCTGTCACCATCTTACAATGCTGTGATTGCAGCCATTCCCCAACTCTCTGTGAATGGGACTCATGGTTATTGATCAATGGTCATGAGAATTTGCATAATTAAGATTAAGGAACTGACCTCCCAGCCCATTGTTGCTTCACTGGGCTGGTTTCAGTCATTGTGCAAATGTCCTGTTGATAAGATTGAAACCTGCAAGCATTATGAGATTTTTCATTACCCCTGCTCAACAAAGATATCAAGGAATTGGTGATAAATGTTGGAGATGTGGGGGAGATGGAGCTAACCATTTCCACATCTTTTGGGACTGTAAAGATATTCGCCAGTATTGGTCTCTAATCCATGATCATTTACAAAATGTTTTTTCATTTGTTTTTCCTTCAACTTTTGAGACCATGTTTTTGTGCAATGTACCAGCGGATAAACTGAATTCCAACGACAGAAGACTCCTGTATATCCTTCTGGCCGCAAGTAAAAAGCGTCTTACGAGAAGATGGCTTAAGCCTGAACCACCAACGATGGAAGACTGGATACATTCTGTACAAGAGATCTATACGATGGAAAAAGTGTCATTCTCTCTTAAACTTCAAAGGAATACCTTCTACGGAATATGGTCTAAATGGACAGACTATGTTAAGCATATGAGGTGTGATTTTGTATATGACGTTACAACCCTGAGTATTATGTAAACCTACCTGCCCTGCCGCCTCCTAACCCTAGTTTTTTCTTTTTTCTTCTTCTTTATTTTTCAATTATAAGTTAAAATGTGGCAGCAAAGAAAGTGTAAAAAGGCATACTACTGTTATGTTCAACAGCTGTCCCAATAAAAGAGATAATAATAAAAAAAAAGATTGAAACCTGCAGTCAGCTGAGACTGAAGACGTCACCTGATGATGACGAAACGCTTCTCCCACAAAACGCTACGTCCAGATGAACAGAATCAACTTTTGGAGATTTACTTACCTGGATCATTGAGCATGCATCAAGATATTATAAAGTGTATTAGTAATTATTATTAATGATTATTTTTGATATAGACTGATGCATTGGATTAAAACCACTTGTTACTGAGGTCCATACCTGAGATGGAAGCATTAAAGCCATTGGGTCTCATCAGTTACAGCATTCTGCTGCATCCTGCAGATGGATGATGGATTGTTTGGTAGCAGTTCAATGTCTTTCTTGTAATCCTTAAGTTTTCCCAGATAGTGGGAGAGATGGCTGGTGCCCCAGTTGAAATTCTACTACTTTCCTGCCACTATATTACAGATACTATACTAATCTAACTAGCTAGCCTTAGCTAGCAATTAAGCACTCCACCCTTTAATCTAAATATGATAAACACACGGCTCCAAAAAGCCTACATGCAGGCATCAAAATATAGCATCAACATGCAGAGGGACTTCGAGAATGCATCCGTCTTTGACATACAAGGTATAGTTGGAATCTGATGAAGTAACAGCCACGTGATTTCCATTTCATCTGTTGGGAATTTTAATGCCATAGATATCACTTACTAGCTAGATGTCAAAAGGCTGCAGCTGCAGAGTTTTTGTTTGTAGTGTGAAACCAAGAGCAGACGTGTGGCATCAACATTAATTTAAGTCTAAGGACTTAGTCTCAGTTCTGAGGCTAGCTAGAACCCAAGAAGCTTCTCGGATGAGAGCTGAAACGTCTTCAAGCCACCTAAAGAAGTCCAGATGCTTTTCTTTCCAAGCTCCTTAGCCTACGATGGATGACTGAGAACCTTCACAGAAACATTACTTTAACAAAATGTGAAACATTCATTTAAAGGCTGGTTAGCAATAAGCAAAAGCAAAGGGCACAGGAGAACTAAGAGGAAGCCACGGTTGCCAAACTGTCCCGTTGTAGCCGGGACGGCCTGTTTAATGAGCAAAGATTGTTTTGTCCCTGATTCTACCTTAAATTTCCCGTATATTGATCATAGCCTGCAGTGTCACATACAGTGCACATTTACACTATGCCCCGCTGGTTGTGCATTGTGTTTCCATAGTGTCCCTTATTTGAAAGTTAAAAAGTTGGCAACCATAGACGAAGCTAAACAATAAACTAGACTGGGAACTAAAAGTTAACGCTGAGAACGTGGAACCTGAACTGTACCTGCAGATACATTTATATATTTTATTTCTGTATATAATGTGTGCATTACCTCTTAAACTTATTTTTATCTTTGTTTATCTCGTTCTTCTATCCAAAGAATGTTGAATGTAAAATCCTACAGCTGCAAAGGACCGCACATCAGAACAAGACAAACTATGGGAGGAGACACATCGAAGGAAACATGGATACAGATAACAGAGATGAGACATGGAGGGAGAGACAGAGAGACATGACCGACTGGAGAGAACATACATGAATGCACATGACACACAGGGAAGGGAACATGGAAGGAAACGTGAACGGAAAAGGGAGACGAAACACAACGACATGACTAAGACGCACAGAGGGCGAGGGAGCGATATGCACAGAAACCTAAACACAGACAACAAGACAGATTCTCACAGGAGACACAGGCTCAACAAAAGAGCCTGACAGACAAGAGAACATGAACCAGAAATTACCAACAGACTCTGTGACATGAAAAGGAACAAAATCAATGCAAAATATAGAAAACGCAATCATTAGAACGCAGGAATCGCAAAAAAGGAACAAACTCAAAGAGCTGGATCCAGTGACCCAGAAACATGACATTAAGGTGTATGAATTAGCCAGTTATTGTTTAGTGGTGGCCTATATTCGATTATTATTATACATCACATGATCCTGAATAAGTGTTCATTATGTCAGGGCCATCTTTGTATTCTCAAAGCAAGAAGGTTGAGGGTTCAAATGCAGGCTGGCCTTCCTGGTTTGATATTGATTCTCTCTGGGATCTCCCACAACTCAAAAACATTGCCACAGGTAACCTGTCCAATGACCACTGCTCTAAGCTCCTTGTGTCCTTCAAATGGATCGGTGGAAGAAAAGGGATGGATGAACTTTCTCCATCATCATCTTCTTGCAAAACCAACACCCATAAAACTAAGAGCAGCATAATACTGATGATTCCTGGGTTGTGTTGTGAGAGGGAGGCAGAATCTAGTGTCAGGCAAACTGAGAGAAAAAGTTAGTTTGTAGTCTCCAGGGCAAAGTTCCTGTTAAGGATGTGTGAGAAGTACATGCATAGAACTTCTTCTTTCACTCTCAGACATGTGTTGAAGAAAGAAAAAAAGCATTGCCACTACAACTGTAAAATCTGTGCTATAAAAAACAACCGTCTCTTAGAATCTGTGGTACATCACAGAAAGTATGGAATCCATGGAGTTGCATATCCATCATAAGTGAACCACATCGTGTTTTTAATAAATGAACAAACCAGCAGGCAATGCAGCACCACTGATTTCTTTTCCTGTTTGAAATCGTTGTTGTTTCGAACATTAATTTAAAAAAACTAAACAAGTGTGTGTGCGTGTGCTAGTAAAGAAAGCAGAGCACTAATAACAGGGAATATAATTATTGGAAGCAGGCCTGATAAGGACGAGGTGAAGCCTTTCGTTGCAGACTTGCTGGTGGGACTGAATAATAAATGAAAAGCAGAGATGAAAGGGACCGTAGGTCGCCCCCCGCATGCTGACACCCTCCCAGCATCCTCCGAGTAGAACAAGTACATTCTGGGGGAATAAACAGGTTATTTAAAGATAAACAAATATGGACGCTTCCCCCAAGAGAGCATGAAATTGCGTGATGTGCAGCAGGAGAGAGCGAGAGAGAGAGAAGGGTGAGGAGCAGGATGATAGAAAGCCCCGGGAAAAATGGAAAAGATTTTTATGCAAAATTTACTCTCAACAAGTGAAAGACAAAGAGTATTTGGCCCGTCTCCATTAACAATGGAACAATAGATTCATTTACTGTCTAAGGTACCTATTTTTACCAGAAAGGTATGCGCCTGTTCGTCTTCAGGAATTGATCATCATCAGTCACAATGAAGGCAAAGGCTCTCCAGAGACCCCAGCAGCAGAACTCCCAGAGGAGCAGTCTAAATTTTAGAAACTGTACTTTTATCTGTATGTTCAATACGGAGGCAAAGGAAACAAAAACAAAATATCAAAAACTGCAGTTTCTCGAGTGGCCATTAGAGGCTGTCTGTAAAAACGAGTCGTGCTGATGGACTCCCATGTTGCTTATCTTTGTCTCTCATTTCATTTTAATTATTAAGATTAAAAGTACTGGGAGCATAGCTGTTAAGATGTGGATCCTGATCATTCAAATCACTGAGCTTGAGCTCTGAGATGGCTCTGATGCCCAGCGCATGACAACAGAGGGACGTGTGTGTCAGTTTAACCAGTGAGTGAAAGTAAAACACAAGCGCAGACGAAATGCATCAGAAAGGTTTGAACAGCGTACAAACCACTAATTCCTGGTTGATCATCCTGAACCACAGTCATCCCTTATAATGTTTTAGGACTGCAAGACCATTATCTAACAATGCCAAGAGACACACATGCTGTGCATCAAGGGCCGCCTCCAAAGGGCATGTTGTGTGTAAAGGTAGCGAGGAGGAGGAGCATTCTCATCCCAGGGTGCATTAAACAGCCTCCAGATGATGTTTAATGTAACTCTTTGAAATACCATGAACATTAGTGTGGTAGCAACATGACTGTCTTTGAAACAACAGGTCACGGGTTTGAATCCCGGCTGGACACGCATCCCGTAAGAATCACCAGGCTAGGTGCCCCATGCTGCCCAAACCTGCAAATAACTAAATAACCACTTTAGATGTCCACGAAATTAACAAGGTCCACATTAGGTGTTGAGGATATGCTGATGAGAAGTGACACGCCGGAACAAGGCGGAGCCAATGAGAAGAGTTATATGTTTGCTATATCACAATGTGTTTTTATCCAGCTTGTTTCTGACATTTGGTCAGTGGATTTGAAGTTCGTCCTTTCAGCAGGTGACTCACTGAGCATGTGTGTGTGTTGCGCTACAGATGTGCAGACAAAAACAACCTTAAACATAAAGTCCAAGGACTTTACTGTCAAATCCAGAATCTGGAGACAGGAGGAGACTGGCATCTTTCAGTTTATCCTCAGGGATTTAAAGAACTCCAACTACGCCTCCAGAGAATGAGAGCAGACGTCTCTCTCATTTACTTTTCTGTTGCCGCTGAGGCAGAATGACGGTGATGGCTGCAGAGGCAAACAGCAGCAGCACGAGAGCCTCTAACAGTGACTGCCATCTCTCCTCCTGTAACAACCGTCAGACTTTTAACAACACTGTGGGATACCGAGAGCACCCGTGAACCCCCTCGGGGCGTCGTCTATTCTTGCCCATATGCTTTTAAAAACCACAAGCACACCTCAACCAAATGTGGCATTTTCACAGCTGTTAATCACTTGTCTTCCCTGCGTGTCTTTCAGTGTAATTACCTTGCAATCCGATCTTTCTCTCCAGTGAGGTGTGCGATTTTCTTCAAGTCTTAGCAACAGTTAAACAACATATGCAGGAGAGTTATCTGTGGAGAAGAATATTGGGTTTCCAGTTACCCAAAGGGCTTGGCTTTCAAAAAGGTGCCATCAGAAGGCACCCATAAATCCCATAATCAAAAAAGAGAAAGACACTCTGTACTCTGTCCAATCTGAAACTGAACTACAGATAGTGATGTCAGCAGCGTGCATTGTTAACAAAACAACTCTATACGCCTCATTCTTACACATGCTGTCAAAAACTGTTGTTTTGGTCAAACCAGTGGTTATCCTGCAAGCATGGTTTAACTTGCTGACAGAGGACCAGTGATACAACTGGTTTCATCAGATTTCAGCTGCAGAAAGTTCTGTGACATCCACTCTCTCACATGCAGTAGGCAACTCTGCAGTGTCCAAGTCTGAAGAGGTTTTGATGGAGATATAATGACATGTCATTGGTGTAACAGTGAAATGAGATGTCAGGGTGACAACTAATGTAATTTAATGGTAGCTCAAACACTCAGAGCAGAACTGGTCCAAGAAGCGAGGCTCAAGCAACAAATCAGGGACTCCAGGATTGATCACGCATGTCATGGCTCCATCACTGCAGTCAGTCAGACGCCGTATTCATGCTGTAGTTGCTCGGAGAGTTTTGGTGCTTGACTGTGGCACTGTCAATGAACAACTATAATTTTTCACTTTTGGCGAATCTCTTCGTCACGATATCTCCTCGGACATGTCTACATGCACTCCAGTCCAGTTCATAAATCGCTCCGTGGAAGTTTTTTACTAACAACTTACACTTTGTGATTTCACCACAAACCTCAAAGTAGTTATGCAAAGAGCAAAAATCAACGATTGTGTCTACATGACATTAACTCTGTGTGAAGGATTACTGCTGGTGATGAGAGCTGGCTCTCATTCTTTGAGAGCGGTTCAAGAGGCCACGCCTGAAAGCAGCGACCGTGCTCTTCTTTTTCTAACATTCAGGAGTCCTGAACTGTGAACTGATCCCTCAGGTTAAAACTGTCAACAAGAAAAGAAGAAGAGAAGTTCTGCTTGGCTGTGGGACGTGGTTTATCATCACTTAAACCATAATACCTAATTTCTTAAATCTTGGTGTATACCTTTTGACTAAAATAAACCAAACCATACCTTTGAAACATTGATATCTTCTTGCAAACTGGAGATCTACTCTGGGAGGAAACCTGCTGTGCATTTTTGTGATTCAAAAATATCCAGTGCTGCTGATTTTAATTTGTTTTTCGGGCAGGAGGCAGAGATTGGCGATATCAGCCTCGTTCCTCTCTGACATTTTCTCTGCATGTGTTGATGGGTCTGACAGGCAGCTGAGGAGGAAAGGAGATGCACATGTGCAGAAGAGATGCCATCTTAGATAAGCAAATGTATAACAACCATCACCTGAAACTGGCAGCGCACAACCCTGCTGCTCACACACAGCCTGGACTTTACGTCCCTTATTAACAACACTCACAGTTGTGCTCTGAACCTTTGGGGAAAATGAACCTTAATGAAACTAGTGTAAAAACATCAGGCCTGAGTAAGAGTATGGGTAAATCTTTAAGGGCAGGAAAAACAAAGCATGCAGAGGGAAACCTCTAATCTGCAATCATCTGCCTTTGTTAAAGCACTTTTGGCCCAGTTCCACTTCAAGAGAAGCAAATCTGTTTAGAATCCTAACGAGTCTGCGAGCACATATAGCAAACTGTAGACTCATAGGTTAGTGAGGGATCAATAGCTATCAAATCTTTATTCAGTCCAATATGGGAGGGTGGCTGTAATGGTCTTTTAAAGGTTTCTGATTCTGGAATGAAACCTCTATCAAATTTATTTCTCTCGTTTCAAATACAAATCTCTGATAAAATGATCCTCCCAGCAAAGCTGCCTACAGGGCCTGCAAGAAAGAAGTCTATGGTTTGTTGCCAGCTTATGATTCAAGTCTTATTATTAAGATTCAACTTGTGGGAAATATGCAGAAAAACATATGCCAAAATTCAGATCGTGATTCAGCTTCAGCATATACCTGAGATCTACTCTGGGTAGAGAGGGATGCAGAGACAAAGGAGTGTTGGAGGGGCTCCCTCTCCCTTTTGGCAAAATCCATTAAGATAACTGGGAAAATGAGTTTATGTCAGCTGGGCTTGGTTTGGTGTTTTCCTCTTATTTGGAGACAATATAGCAAAGTCACATTTTTAATCCATATTTAAGTATTTATGAACTCCACAGACTTCCACATTCAGAGACAATGTTTGTTTGGCTATCATTGTGACGACATTCACTGACATCAGTCTTTGTCAGTCTGATGCTCTCAAGCTGGTTTTCATAAAGAAAGCTGAAAAAAAGGCGCACTATAAGCATTTTTCTCGCTATTTGTTTAACTTTTGGTTTTGGGTTCCTTAACGTGACTTTAATCACTCGCACATTGGTTGGATGAGCAGTTCTTGAGAAAGCTGCAACCATTCTGCACATTCACGTTTTGATCAGTGAGTGCGTTCAGTCGTCTTTACAAACAGTAGCTTCATGATTGCATGTTTTTGATGCATTTAGGGAACATCTGTAAATTATAGCTACGAATAATAGCGCAGGCTCTTCACTGGTGGGATTAAAAGAATGTGGAATGACTGAGGCATGAATGCTTCAGTGCTGATAAGTTCACCTGAGGGCCCAGAAAGAAAACACAGACGCTCGCTACAACGGATGCATGTCTCTCTCTCTCTCTCTTTCTTTCAGACACACACACACACACACACACACACACACACACACACACACACACACACACACACACACACACAGGTTGACTCATTGATTCACTAGACGGTGTGTGTTATGTGGCGTGTGACCTTTGTGAGTGTCCCCACTGATGGAATGAAAGGTATTGAGACACCCACAGCGCAGTAGGACCCCTCAGGAGAAATGTCAGTAATTAGCACTCGGAGCCGGTGGAGCTAACAGGCCAGATAGCTCCACAGAGAGAAGAGTGAGAGGAACAGGTGACTTATTCTACAAAGTACACGGTGTCACATATCAGGATTAAAGGAGTCTATTAGAGTCTGCTCTTTCAGAATTAAATCTGGAGGGTGTCATCGTACACCAGTGTACTCTGCCTCTGCTCTGAATCTTACAGTGACATGTAATAATTTTTATCACTTTTTTTTCTCCATGGCAACTGTCAGTCCATGCAGCTATTGTCTAGACAATAAGGGCCCCAAAAATATCCAGAATCTGAAGTGGGAGCTTGAATGTACTCGGTAGATTTCATGTAAGTGTACTGTACCCTTCAGTATGAGGCTTCTTTTGTGGAAAGCTGAGATAAGAACATCTTTAAAACATGTTCCTAAAGTGTAAGTCAATCCTTTGAGAAGGCAAATCACTGCGTCCCTTGGGGAGTCTTGTCAGGGACGGAGTGTGGGATATTTCAGGCCCAATGTTACAGGCTATTCTGTCCATGTACGACTATAGTGAGAGCTGCTTTTTGCCATCAGTAAATGAGACCCATTGGGTGTTGGACCCTGCTGGATCTGCCATGACAGACTTTCTGTTTCTAATCTTCATGGACAGGATTTCTAGCTGTAGCCAAAAGGCAGCAAATCTTTAGTTAATAATAATAATAATAATAATACATTTTATTTAAATAGCGCCTTTCAAAGCACCCAAGGACACTGTACAACAGATAAAAACTGGAAATATACACAATGATAAAAATAGAGATAAAAGTTAAAACATACAGAAATTTAAGAATAGGCAATTTTAAACAGATGAGTTTTAAGGGTGGACTTAAAAAGAGAGAATGAGCTAATATTTCTGAGGTCCGGGGGTAGGGAATTCCAAAGTCGAGGGGCAGAGCAGCTAAAGGCCCTCCCTCCCATTGTGATCAGACGAGCAGAGGGAACAGAGAGAGAAAGAGAAGATGAAGATCTGAGGCAGCGGGATGGGAGCTTCATCTGTAATAAGTCAGAGAGGTACGGTGGAGAGAGAGAATGAATAGCCTTGAATGTATACAGAATTATTTTAAAATGGATGCGAAATTTGACCGGGAGCCAGTGAAGTTGCTTCAGGATTGGGGAGATGTGGTGGGTAGAAGAAGTCCTAGTAATAATACGGGCAGCAGAGTTCTGGACACGTTGGAGCTTGTTGATAGATTTTTGTGTAAGGCCAAATAATAATGAGTTGCAGTAGTCAATCCTAGAAATAACAAGATTATGGATGAGAATGGCAGTGGCGTGAGGTGTGAGGAAGGGGCGGAGGCGATTAATGTTACGGAGTTGGAAATATGCTGCACGTGTAATATTATTGATATGTGAGTTAAAGGATAATGTGCTATCGAGAATGACACCCAAGCTTTTCACAGAAGGAGAGGTAGGGACCAGCGAGTTATTGATGGTGAGAGAGAAATTGTTAATTCTGGATAGCAGTCGTTTGGTGCCAACCAGAAGAAGTTCCGATTTATTGCTGTTGAGTTTAAGAAAGTTGGAGGAGAACCAAGAATTAAGTTCAGCTAGACAGAGGATGAGGGAGGGTGGAGGAAGAGTAGAGTCAGGTTTGGTAGAGAGATAGAGCTGGGTGTCATTGGCGTAGCAGTGGAACTGAATATTATATTTACGAAAAATATGTCCGAGTGGAAGAAGGTAGATGATGAAAAGAAGGGGCCCGAGGACAGATCCCTGGGGCACCCCAGTGGATAAAGGAGAAAGCTGAGAAGTGAAGGATTTTAATTGAATGAACTGAGTGCGGTCAGATAGGTATGATTTAAACCAGGCTAGTGGAGTGTGAGAGAGACCAATAGAAGCTAATCTGCTAAGGAGAATGGGATGAGAGATGGTGTCAAAAGCTGCACTCAGATCAAGAAGGATAAGGATGGAGAGGAGACCAGAATCAGCTGCTATAAGAAGGTCGTTTGTTATTTTTATAAGAGCAGTTTCAGTGCTATGTAAAGGACGAAAACCGGACTGGAACTGTTCGTAAAGGTTATTATCAGTTAGGTGAAGATGGACTTGTGAAGCAACTATTTTTTCAAGGATTTTTGAGAGAAATGGTAGATTGGAGATAGGACGAAAATTATTAAAGTTGTTGGGATCTAGACCAGTTTTTTTCAGAATTGGGGTAATAGCAGCAACTTTGAAGGAAGCAGGAACAGTTCCAGTGGTGAGTGAAGAGTGAATAATAGCAGATATGAGGGGAAGGAGAGGGAGTAAGCAGGCTTTGACGAGGACAGTGGGGATAGGATCGAGCTGGCAGGTAGAAGGCTTTGATTTATGGATGAGATCAGCAATATCAGCTAAGGATGGAAGTTGAAAAACAGAGAGGAAGTGAGAAGGGGGAGAAGTTAGGACAGAGAAGCTACATTGAGCATTAGGGTCCAGGTCTAAGTGTATTTTATGAATTTTATCAATAAAGAATAGCATTAGAGCATCACAGAAGTTAGATGAATAGAGATGAGCAGGGAGAGAATCAGGTGGCCTGTTAAAAGAGTTGAATAGTGAGAAAAGGGTCTTGGTAGAGTTCTCACTTGAGCAGACAATAGCAGAGTAATAAGCAGATTTGGTTTGACTAATACATTCCTGGTAAAACAGAACGTGGTTATTAAACATATCCTTATGAATAGTAAGGCCAGTTTTCTTATAGAGGCGTTCAAGCTGTCGGCCTTTAGCTTTCAGTAGCCGGAGTTCAGGGGTGTACCAGGGTGCAGAGCGAGAAAAAAGTACAGTTCTGGTTTTTTGTGGAGCCAGGGAATTTAAAATACTACTAAGGCTATGATTATAAAAAAGTACCAGGTCCTCTTGAATAGCTAAGTTGTTAGAAGACAAGCAGCTAGAAAAAGCAGAGGAAAGGATATCAAGATTTGTATTCTTGATATTCCGGAAAGAAATAATACGGGGGTTGTTAATTACAGAGAGGGTCATGTGAACATTAAAGGAGAGAAGTAGATGGTCCGAAATTGGCAGTTCGTCAGCTGTACAGATGGAGGGGGTAAGTCCAGAACAGCAGACTAAGTCCAAAGTGTGGCCCTTAATGTGGGTAGGGAAGTTTATGTATTGTTTAAGGCTGAAACTATCAAGGCAGGATAGAAGGTCCTTGGTAAGAGGATGGTCGCAGTTATCCACGTGAACGTTAAAGTCACCCAGCAATATTATATTAGGGGAGACAGTAGCTAGATTGGTCAGCAGATCGGCAAAGTCACTGATAAAAACAGAATTAAATTTTGGGGGGCGATAGATGACAGCTATTACAGTTGGGGTAGGTCCTGAAAGTTGACAAACAGCAGATTCAAAGGAGCTGTACGTAGGGGCGGACAGCGGCGAGACTTTCCAGTTCTCGCGATAGATTATCGCGAGGCCACCACCACGGCCGGACTCGCGAGGTTGGCAGGTGTAAACAAACCCCGGGGGGGTGGAGTCGTTGAGTTGCGAAAAGTCATTGGGCTGTTGCCATGTCTCAGTCAAGCAGAAAAAGTCAAACTTACGGTCTGTTAGGAGATCCTGGATGAGATGTCCTTTGTTCGTAAGCGAACGGATATTAAGCAGGCCGAAGTTGACAGGAATACTGTCGGACTGGATGAGAGTGTTAGCCGACCTAGGCAGACCAGTCAGAACATTGTGGTCAATAGACCTGCAGGGGTTCCGTTGAGAGCGACCAGAGGTGGACCAGAAGGACTGAATTTGTTTGGAATTATCCTGATGGGAATACCGACGGGAGCCTCGATGTACGTACTTTCGGCGAGGGAGGAAGGCAATGTCCGTGTGGAAATGAAGAGCAGCCAACGGCGGAGCAGCTAAGGAGAAGCGGAGCCGGAGGAGCTCATCAGCTGTATATTGATGAAGTCCAGTGCCGAGTCGGTAGATCGATGACATAAGGATCCAGACCCACACTGAGAGTACATAGATCCTGAAAGGCCACATCATGGACAGGAACAGCCGGGTAGGGACACCGGTGGGCCTTAGAAACAGGAGTAGGACAGAAGTCCAAAAGTCCAGAGTCCAGTAGCGTTAACGTTAGCGATAGTGGTGAGTGGCGGCCGGTGAGTAGCGGCAGCCAGTCGCGCCAGCGTTCACTCAACCGGAAGTTGGACAATATGACTTTCAAACCTCTACCCATGATTCTCAGCTGGACAACGCTGTAGTGCACAGTCCGGTTTGGGGAGGAGTTCCTGCCTTCAAGATGTTGGTTGTGACCAAGAATAAAATAATGATGTTAAAAACACTGAAGCTGTTTCAGATGACATACCTGTGTAGGTGTGGATACGTCTCGGAGAGAGGCAGTGAATGTTCTTCACCCAGACTGTTTAACACAATCTTGGAGACTGAGAGGATGCCGGAGGAATATAGAAGTTTACTGGTACCAGTTTCCAAGAACAAAGGTGACGTGCAAGCTGTAGCTACAGGGCGATAAAGCTGATGAACCACGAAGGGAAAAGAGTTGTTGAAGCAAGGTTAAGAAAGGAGATGATGGCAGTCTGACTTCATGGTAAAAAAAAGAGCACTACAAATGCTGGCAGGAAGAGAAGAGGAAGGCCGAAGAGGACATTCATGGATGTAGTGAAGGAGGATATGCAGGGCTGGTGAGGTAGAGGTGCGGTTAAAGTATAGCCGTTGATACTTTTTCAAAGCTGCATTATTTTCAATTGTGCATTTGAAATTGGATTCAATATTATCTAGACAACCTGTGTCCATATTCATGTGCAGTGATTCATTTTCATGACTATTTCACGTGTTTTCCATGAGACCGGACTAACTCATTATTTCGGTCCTTCAGTGTGGCAAACAGTAAATGATCCCCTTTATTGGTAAACCAGTGTTCTCACTCTGGTTTCAGTACCAGCCTTTGTAGATGTATTCTGGCTGCTTACGCCTTCTCTACACGCTGTAACTACTTCAACCACAAATAAAAATCGTAATTGAGACACAGATAGACCTTCGATGTAACTACAGCTGCTGTGCTGCTGCCCCTCTGCAGCACTTTGGTCAGATTATTTAAAAGAAGAGGCTCTGTGCAGCTGTTGCTCTGGTAACCTGGTGATTTGGATGAAAATACTAAGAAAAGGATTTGGAGAAATGGACAGCCCTGATGGATTTGCGATGAGTGGAGAAAGGCAGTAAATTGTTCTGAGTGATTGTGCAAAAGACGAGTGTCTGTGAACCATTTCTGTACATTTCCAATGCTGCGTTTTTACAATAATAAACTATGCTACTAAGAACAGGGTGCAGTGTTTTTTTTAAACCACATCAGCAGATGTATTTTATCCTTATTGGAAGCAGGAGTGGACAAGTGAGTGGGAGGGGCTACAAATGAGAGACCAAACAAACCTCAGTTTGGCTTGTGGTTATATAACAGCTCTAGGAACTGTTGGAATGATCTTACCTGAAGTGTTTTATTACTGGGCCTTATATTAATCTCATATTAATCAAAATTGCCATATAATCATATAGAAGTATGTTAAGTGGACACAGCCCTGAACAATAAAGGCATTAGAGCAGGTGTCCTTCAGTCGTAGACTCTCGCCCATGTTTGCCTGTAGAGCAGGAGATAAGAGGAAGCATCTTGTAGTGGAAAGTTACTGAAATGCTGTTGTTTAGACTAGAATAAGGCGCCCGGTAATAAAACTGCCAGGTGCCCGTCACCATTTGAGATCCGCTGCAACGTGTCATGCAGGACGCATCTCCCTTCTAGAAGTATTGTGAAAGTGAAATAAAGTGTTAAATGGTCTATGAGCAGTGTTTTGTCTTCCATGTCTCTGAGGAATCACAAGAACTCGGTGAAGTGTTGATATTTAACACAACCAGCAGATCAGCTTTCGACTGACACATCTGTCACATGAATGAATGTAAACGGGTCCAATGGATCTGGAAGAAAAATGACAACAATAATATTACAGGGAAGCGCATCTGTAACCGGAAGGTCGCGGTTCGATCCCCGGGCACTCTTACAGTCTGCCTATGAATCATTTTAACGATTCTCTTGTTTTATTATTACACAGGAAAACTGGTTTAATTATTACAATAACTCTATACAGTTTAATGAATAATAAACAAATAAATGAGTAACGTTTGGCCAGGATTTATTTCAGTCCAACAGGCCATGGGAAACTGGCTTCAAAAGTTAATTAATCTCCACAGAATTTCCTTGTTCAAAATTCTCAATTTTCCAATGAAAATTAACCGTTTTACAAAGAAAATGTATAAAAAATGATTTTGGATCCTTATAGCTAGCTGGACAGTAGGTGCATTTATTGTTTCGGTCTCGCCCAGCTGGATCTTGTTCTGGCTTCAGAGAGAGAAAACTTTGGCTGACAGATGTTCCTAAACAAGAAGCTAGTGTGTAGCTGTAACCGGTGTGATTCTGTGTGTCTGATAAAAAAGGTAAAAGAAAGAAAGACCTCCAAGTAAATAATTTGCCCACTCCAGCTCCTCTCCTACAGGGGAATTGTAGAAAAGGCTGGCATTTATTTTTACATTAAACATAAAGTATGCATTTACACGTAACATATTTGACATAAAATAAAACAAAAACAACAACATGAAATCCGACATAAAAAAGGTAAAAGAAAGAAAGACCTCCAAGTAAATAATTTGCCCGCTCCAGCTCCTACGACCAAATACAAACAGTGGGGAAGAGGGTTAGCTCAACCCACCACAGCTCCCAAGCTAGCAAGGAGTATATATTCATGCTAGCATTTATGGTGCCTAAAACACATTTATGATACACACATACTACACACTTATCACATCTAACAAAAAACAGGCTTAATAATGACAATAACTGAACTAACATCGCAATCATAAACATCAGGGTGGCTAAATATGAATTATATGTGTGTTTTAAGGTGTTGGAAAGAAATGACACCCACCTCTCCCACAGGGGAATTGTAGAAAAAGGGGAGAGGCAAAAGGGGTACACTGTATTTATAGGGTTGCACCAAAGAAGAAGAAGAAAAGAATGAGGAGGGGCTCTAACTGATAATGAACATAACTACAGGCTTGGAGGTCCTAAAAGTCAGGTATAAAAGGAGCAGTTTGGGGGTTTAGAACACATTTTGTGTAATTATAACAATGTGATTTATGACCCTGTTACATTCACCCCCCAAGGAATTACACAAAATCCTAAAGAGTACACAAAAAAAATGAAATGTATAAATACACCCACAACAACAGATACAGTGGCCTCAAACAAATTCACATCACATATCCAATGAATTAGATCAGCAACATAGCTTCCTCCAAGGAGGATAAGAGACCTGAGTCCCGCTCGGCGCCTAGCATGATCCCAGGACACACTATAGACAAAATGAGGTGCCATTTACACCACACAAAACAGGCCATAATATCTATGGGCGTCACCATCAGACTGCACAGACTGACAAAATACAATCAACTCTGTGCCTCTATTATTCTTTACCAAAAACAATAGCAATGGACAACATACAGCAATAAACAAATTCACACATCGATAACCGCTGCTTGAACAGGATCAACACCAAGGAGTGTTTCGAGATGAGCCATTGATTCGATCAAGCGCCGAACTGGTTTGATGATTCTACCAAAACGTGTGGTAAGTCCCTGATCCAAGTCCACATCTTCAGGTTCAAGAGAATGAAAAGTGTGGGACGGGAAAGCAGCAGGGGAGCCTGGGGAGGCTCCATCACCAGCCAGCCCACAAAGATCAGGAGCACCAATCATAGGAGGGGTCGCATGAACGCCATCTTCGACTGGGTCAGCGGCGGATTGCTGATGGATCCATGATAGTGTGCAGTCATCACACTCGCCAATGCTGGAGACGGAATCCACAGTATGAGTGGCAGGACGTACAGCTCCTGTGCCCCCAAAAGATGTCACAGACCCATCCAGGTCAGGCTCAGGGGGCCACTGACAACGCTCACAGCAGGATGTGCAGCATCGTCATTCAATGTTGTCTCCAAGGGCAAAAAGGTAACTTGAAGTAGCAGGTTGCGATGCACCACACGCTTGTGTCCTTCTTTGTCTCTGATACGGCAGATGTGAAGAGCAGGATCCAAGTTGACTACCGTGTACACAACAGGTTCCCATTTGTCAGAGAGCTTCCTTTTTCCTCTGACTCCCTTGTTTGCCAACAACACCTGGTCCCCTAGTGAAAGAGGCAGACCCTTCACCTTTCTGTTGTACTGGTCAGACTGGTGTCTCTGCTCCATCGTGCTGTGCTCCTGGGCTTGGAGCATGGCAGAGCGCAGGTCATCCATCAGTGACTTGACATAGGTATCATAGTCACAAATGGTGTCATCATGAAGGACATCCCGAAACATGAGGTCAATTGGCAACCTTGGGACCCTCCCAAACATCAGGTAGAATGGCGCAAAGCCGGTGGTCTCGTGTGCCGTACAGTTATACACAAACGTCATGGACTGTATCATCTGCGGCCATTTCTGCTTACATCTGGGGGGGAGGGACCGTAACATGTTTCCAAGGGTGCGATTAAATCTCTCCGTGGTACCATTACCCATGGGGTGGTATGGTGAAGTGTAGGATTTGGCAACGCCACCCAAAACCAGAAGCTCTGCAAGCAGCTCACTCTCAAAACTAGCTCCCTGGTCATACAAACAGAAGAATCCATCCCAGAGCTTTTTAACAACTCTCTTAGCTGTCTGATCCGGGCATTGGAATGCATGTGCTAATTCTGTGAAGTGGTCAGTAATCACAAGGACATCCACAGACTTGTTGTTGCTGTCCTCAGCTGACCAGAAGTGAATGCCCACAAGTTCCAGTGGAGCACAGGTCTTAATGCTTTCCAACGGGGCCCTAGCTGCTGGCTCTGGGGTCTTGCTGAGAACACACCTGTGGCAATTTCTCACATGATCGCACACATACTTCTCCATATCATACCAGAAGAAACGCTGACGAGCCAAGGAGAGTGTGCGAGGTTGACCTTGATGGCCAGCATTGTCGTGTATGCCAGACAGCACCACTTGTTTTAGGAAGTCAGGTACCACAAACTGGAATCTCTTGTGTTTGGTCAGTGGGTCCCTCACAACTCTGTAGAGGACACCATTGAGGAATGTGAGCTTATCCCATTGTTTCAGGAGCCGCAACGTATGTTGGTTCTCATGACAGCGCTCACGTCTGGAGGGTCTGCGCTTACGCTCAACATAGCGGGCTACTCTGGAGATCACAGGATCCCCTGTTTGATGAGACAGGAGATCAGCATGGGACAGCGCATGAGTAACATCACAGTCAGGTGGACTAATGGAGGTCAGGTGACCAGCGAGGGATGTTGCACGCTGGCGAGAAGCAGACTCCCACTCACAGAGGGAAGACATGAGAGAAGACACGTCATCAGTTGACAGAGACACATCAAGCACAGCAGAGGGTGGAGCACTGCGTATCGATTGAGGCTGACAGGTCAAACGGAAGGCATCTTGGACACTGGCATCTTTCACATCACTGACTTGCTCTAGCAGCTCAAAGTAGGGCTCCGACAGGAGGCGCTAGGCCAACGGCCTCACAAACGGTTCCCTGCTCAGGGTGTCTGTCACGATGTTCAGCTTTCCAGGAACATATTTGATCTCAAAGCAGTATGGTGCAAGCTTAGAGACCCAACGCTGTTCACAGGCATCCAGCTTTGGCTTAGTCAGAATGTATGTGAGAGGACTGTTATCAGTCCAGACAGTGAACTGGTGACCCTTGAGCCAGTGGCTGAACTTATCGCACACAGCCCACTTCAGAGCCAAAAATTCAAGCCGGTATGCTGGGTATTTGGCCTGACTGCGGCTGAGAGACTTACTAGCAAAGGCTATAGGTCTTGCTCTCTCCTCACCAGCTGGCACCTGGGATAAGACAGCACCCAGCCCATCCATGGAAGCGTCAGTTGAAAGGATGAATGGCAAAATCAGGATGTGCCAGCACCGCACAGCTGAGGAGTGCACCTTTGAGTCCCTCAAATGCCTTCTCGCAAGCAGGAGTTCAGTCTTGAGGGGTGAGCTTGCAAAAGGTTCCAGGTTTCCGACTCCCATGGCAGCCTTTAGTCCTCCTCTGACCGGCAGTTAGAGCAAAGAATGGCTTCACAATACGAGAGCACCATGGAATGAAATGCTGGTAAAACATCACCATGCCAAGGAAGGATCTCACTTTCCTCTGAGGGGTGCAACCGTCACCATCCATAAGGTCACTCACTTTATCCTGATCAACCGAGACACCACCAGCATCCACGACATGACCCAAAAACCTCACAGAGTGTCTGAGAAAGTGACATTTTTTCTGCGCTTCTCAGCTTCAGATTGCTGGTCCTCAGGCGAGAGAAAACAATCTCAAGACGTTTTAGGGCCTCCTCTTCTGAAGGTGCAAACACCAGCAGGTCATCAAGATAACACAGGAGGCTGGAAAAGTTCAAGTCACCAAAGATGCTGAGCATCATCCGCCTAAAAGATGCTGGGCTGTTGCATAGACCCTGGGGAAGTCTGTTGTACTCATACAGGCCAAGAGGTGTAGTGAAAGCCGTGTACCGTCTGTCAGACTCATGGAGGGAATGTTGTAGAACCCGGATGTGAGGTCCATGGTGCTGAAGAAAGCATTCCCACCAAGGGCAGCAAGACAGTCAAACCATTACCAGTGGCGAGGCGTATTCGCTGGTGGACTTACTGATGATGCCTTTCATCTCCATGTCTGACAGCACCTCTCGCAACTTATGATAGTGAGCCGGGGGTACTCTGCGATAGGGAAGCCTGAAAGGGTGGTCATCAGTGAGGTGGATACGATGGACGAAGTCTTTCACCTCACCACAGTCCAGTTTGTCTTAGAGAACACATCTTGGTAAGTCAACACAAGCTCCACCAATTTCCTCTTCCACCCATCTGACACTTCACAGCACTCAATGTCCTTATCAGCCAACCCAGCGTCTTTGAGTAGCTGTGCAGAGTCAGGCACAGAGTCTGATGAGGGGGGAAAACTGGTATGCTGGTCGGTCAGAGTCTCGCAGAGACCTTGAGTGATGGGCAGGTCCTCTACAGCAATACAAGGAAAGACATCCACAATCTTAGCATTGTCACAGGGCTCTCTGTTGGGTTAAGGACTTTCATAGGGACCCAACGATATCCCCACATGGGTGTTATAATGCGCCCCACCATTATGTTCTTTGGAGTGGAATGGGCTGACGTGGGTTCCACAACGACAGTACTTCCTGGAGACACAAGGGCAGAAGGTGGCAGCTTTCCCCAAACTACATATTCTTTTTGTGGCAGGAGAGTGACACTCTTCCGCAACCTGACTGTACCTACTTTATCTGGCAACACAGGAGCAGACCACCGTGAGATACAGCTCAGCAACTGCAGGAAGTCTTCACAATCAGTGCCAGTGTAATTGGAGTTAATAAGCTCCCAATACTTTGTATCAGCCTTCATCTTCTGAATGATGGGCCGGATCACATTGCTCCCCACGATGAGCTCGTCTTTTTGCCCAGGAACCACAAATGTTGGCACAAGAAACCTAGTCCCATATACTTCAATGTCCAAATCATAGATGCATTTCGGTTGTGTGAGAAGGCCACCGCAACCAACCAGCACCACATTTTCAGGGGCATGCTGAGGAATCAGAGCAACACCAGCGGCTCTTAGCTTGTTATCAGCCTCTTCACTTAGTGTGCATGACATACTTCCTGAATCAAGCATGCCTGTCAGGGAACACCGGCCACTGACCGACACTGGAGTGTAAAACAACTCACTAGCCCTGCCAACTCTTTGTGAACCCATAATAACAGTCTTCTCATCAGAGAGGCTAGTACAGCAGTTAACATATATGGCTTCTGGGTCTGTTGCATTTGTGAGGGTTTCATCAACACTGCCCATGCTACTCCTCTCGTTACATGGGCTGGCTAGTTTAAAGCAGCATTGGTGGGAGGAGGGACTGAAATGCTTGGTTTCTGGTGCAACTGTGGGCATTCACGCCTCATGTGTCCAGGGTCAAAGCAGCTGTGGCATAGCTTGTACAGCCTACAATGCACATGGGTTGTGTATTCATGTGAGCCACACACTCTGCACGAAGCACGATGAGCACTGCGGTGCCCATGGGAATGACCTGTGGGTTGTGGGCACCTAGGACCAATGGCTAGTGATGCAGTGCACATGGACAGAACCTTGTCAAACAGTGCTACCATCTGTTGAACACCTGGCTCAGCTGGAGGAGGGCCGGAAACTGGCAAAGATGGGGGCATGACATGTAGAGTCAAAGAAGGACAAGCAGAGGGCTGCTGCACACTTACCATGCCATCAGAAGAGAGAGGCTGACATGTGGCTGCAGAGGGAACAGAGGGCATAGGATACGAGGCTGGTTCATGTGTTACTGGGACTGCTTGAGCACCGCTGGAGTGGGGCTGGCTGTTAACAGCAACAGGACTCTGATGTGGGATGGACAGACTTGCTGTATTATGAGACAAAACACTAGACTGTCTCATTTTCCTCACATAGTTGTCCAGACGGCTCTGAACCTCAGCTGCAGTCCACTCCTCAGGAGCCTTCAGTTGAAAAGACAAGGCAAGACTGTGGTCAGGACAGTGATTAATGAACATCGAAACAACCTCACTACTGGGGTCCTCTACCAGCTTGCTGCGCCTGCGGAGACACTCATCAGCAGCGTCAATAGACTTGTTCAACCGGATCCAGTAATCCATGGCGTTCTCACCTGGACGTGGCACAGTACTGTAGAAATCTTTCATGGGCAGGCTGGAATATGTCAAGTCGCTGAAGTTAGACCTCAGTATGTCAAACACAGCAGTAATAGGATCATTCCGATTCAACTCAGGGCGGCAACGAAGTGACACCTTGACCACATCTCTGGCTTTGCCAGTCAGTCTAGACATTAATATGGCAAACATTTCTTCATCTGTGTCACAGCTGATTCTGTGCAGATAACATCTCATCATGTCCTCCCATTCACCGATGGGAAATAGATCTGTGTTGTCACCCTTGAAGTATGGTGGAGCTTTGGTGTCTGACTGAACAACAACCTTCAGCTGGGGCTGGTCATTGCAGCTCGAGGACACATTCTGGGGAGACTGTGGCTGGGTGGGGGCTGGCTGGTGCATAGAGTTAAGAGAGGACGTGATATTTTCCCCAATTTGCTTTGCTAAGTCAGTAATCAAGCTGCTCAACATGTCACTAGTGACAGCCTGGGTGTGTGTTTGGCGTTCGCAAGCAGCTGGTGTGGAGCTAGCTGCTGGCATTAATGGTGAGTGCATCACTGACTGGTCTACAGTGTGGGCACCAATACCCGGGACTACTGGCCTACCCCTCCCAAAACACTTTGGAGCAATCTAATGACCCCTCCCCAAACCAAAGGTCATATTACTCCCCGCAGAGAACAGATCAGGCATAGCGCCATCCACAGTTTCCTCACCTAACATGTTGGCCCAAGTGAGATATCACTGTTCAACAGCAAAAACAAAGAGAGCCTAACCCCCACACACAATTATGCAAAACTTCACAAAACAATGAAATGTGGGGGGAAAAAAACCCCATCAAAGAATCAAAACACCATAGAAAATAAAATAAAATCAATTAAAACAGGCTGTAAAAGCCAATATCAACAGAAAAAAAATAAATTACAATCCGTGCCTGTATAATTTGAGGCAACAATATGAAACAGTGACAGAAGTCAAGTTGATGATGTTTAAGTCTAATCATATATTCTATAATGATAAATTGCTCTGTGAGGATGCCTTTTCTTCAGCTCTGCCTCCAAACACATGTAAAATGATAACACGTACATCACCGTGTTGTTTGTCGTTTCCATTTCAGCATTCATACGATGACCCCAGGAAACAAACTTGGCACTCTTGTCTTCAGTGCCACACTCTGCAGTTGGATATTGGACTTCCACATAAACACAACGCAGACAGTTTGGATTGGCAATCACACCTCCTCCGCTCAACACCAAAGCCCCCCAGGGTTGTTTCCTTCGCTTACTCCTGTTGGAGATGCACACCGGTGACTGTATTCCCAAACATGGAGAAACTCTATTTTGAAGTTTGGAGACTGTTGATGGCCAGACAACATATCATGGTGAGAGTGCAGATTGGAAGGCAAATGACAGTTGTGAAAGTCCACAGAAAACACAGGAGACGAGGTCCATAGAAAACAACTCCTGCTCAACAAAACGAAGAAGCTAATTTTTGGATTTCTGGAAAGAGGCGCTGAGATGATGGTGGAGTAGGTGAACTGCTGCAGGTCCTTACTGTTAGCAGACGAGCACGGCCCAGGACATCAGGCCTTTATCACATCATAGATAATGGTGAGACGTCTATGCACTATTCTAAATGACAACACCCCAGGCACTGCCCTCTGGCATCCATACAGAAGTATCTGATGCCACACCACTAGACTTCAGGCTTCATTTTCTTTCCTCAGGCTGAAAATACTACTCTCCATGCTCTATTATGAACAATAGCTCCCCCCCTTATTATTTATGCATACGTTGATCATTTTCGGAGGCTTTTCATAGTTGCGAGACACTCTGTCTCTGCTTTGTCTTGATGCATGCTCAATCATCCAGGTAAGGACATCCAGAAAGGTTATGTACTCTCTACTTTTTAGGTACAAAACGTTCTCATAGCCATTGATCAATCATTCAGCTAAAGAAGTGACTTGGATGAAAACGCTGCGTCCAGATGAAGAGAATCCACTTTTTCTCTGTTTTGGTTTACAGCCATGTGTAATGGTTTCATGGTCACTCACATTCCCTTTCAGTGCGTGACTACTCCAGCATTAATTCAGCTCCACAATAATAGGAAGAGCAGACATGAAAGGGTAAAAACATGTGTGTGAATGCATGGCTGGCCTTTCTGTGTGGAGCTTGCATGTTCTCCCTGTGCCTGCGCAGGTTTAATCCAGCTACGTAGGCTTCCTCACAGTCCAGAGACATGCATGTTAGCTCATTATGGTTCTAAATTGGTCGCAGAGAAGGTGACCATGAGAGTTTGTTTCTATGTGTTGACCCTGTGACTGATCAGATGTCTGTCCATAGTGGACTTTGCCTCTTGCCCCATGTCAGCTCGGCCCCACAGCCCTGGATTTCTAAATGAAAAAGCATTTAACAAAATGAATGAATGGATCTTCCACATCGAGCGTTATCTTTGGAATTTGTATGTTTTAACTCCAGATTAAACTGGAAACCTATAACAAGCTATGTTGTTGCACTGACACAGGGCAGTATCTGGGAATGAGAACAGACTGTTACTGAGTACAGTGGTGGTGAAGCCAATAATTCCCATGATGCCATGGTGTTTCACATCATCAGACTCTGTCTTTGGTTGCTGATGTAAACGGAGACACCCCCAGCAGCTGGAACTACATTCTGTGTTTAAATGAAAAAAGTGTTTCATTATGAGCTCTTTAGATGTGTTCACGTTTGAAGTCTGTGCCAGCTGAATTTCAGAGTGAACTAAAAGGAAGTGAGACGTTGCCAATTGGAGGAACACATTTAAAAATTACAGGTCCACATGGAAGATTTTTAGTTGGCAGCAATATTTTATCCACACAGGATTTACTCAGTAGATCTGCTCATTCTGCAAATCTAGTGGCGTGGTCCTTTAAGGATATACGCTTAGTATCTGGCTGATAAGTCATAAAACGATCACAGTCGCCACCGTTCCAGTTTTCTATTCAAGTTCCACATCTTTGAATGAGACTTTCTTTCAGTGCCAAATTTATAGCTTTGCTTCATATACAGTAAGCAGAACAGCAGTTTTGCCTTTGAAGCGTGAGTGCAAATTGAGAGTCAGAAATAATCAAGGCTGTCTTGGCAGCTTCCTATAAGCCAGCCCTGCTCTCCTTTCCTCTCTCTCCCCCTCCTCTCACTGTTGGTCCCCATGTCTCGGGGACAGATGGTGAGTGTCAGCAGCATGCCAGTCCCCATATCTCACTATGGGGAAAGAGATGGTTTTGCACGATGACTGGGTGTGTCTTTTTAATCCAATGAAGCAAAGGAAGGGCGAGGAAGTGCAGAGAGAAATTGCATGGAGTGGGCAGCAAGAAAAAGAGAGACATGTTTAATGCAATAAAAGAGGAAGGAAGAGAAATGCATAGAGAGGGAAGTAAAACAGACAAGGAGAAAGGGGGAAAGGGATGAGAGAGAATCAGATAGGAGGAGGGAGAGTCAAGCAGGGACGGATGCGACGGAGGGAGAATGGTACAGCAGGGAAAGTGACAAGGGAGGGAGAGATAAAATAAAATCGCATGAAGGGAGGAAAGAGGATGAGAGGACGAGGAATAGATGAGAGTCGGAGGGGGGCAGGAGGCAAGGAGGGATTTTCTTAGTCTTTCAAGTCGGCCTCATCTGGCATATTCAGTGAGGCTGATTGGTCCGGTTGCTATGGTGATGTAGTGGGCTTGGGAAGAGAGAAGGAGGGAGACTTTTGAGATTTGATACCCTTCAATAAAACATGTCTCTTAAAAGAAACTCTACACACACACATGCTGTGAAAAACACATTCAGTGAATTCACTGCACCAAAAAAATATCCACACATGCACCCAGAACACCGCCATCAACACACACACACACACACACACACACACACACGCACGCACACGCACGCACACGCACACACACACCCACACGCACGTGCACACGCACGCACACACGCACGCACACACACACACGCACACACACACGCACACACATGACTGCAGCAGCAGCAGATCAGTAGATTCTTGATAAATTCTTGGCTGGTTCGTGGGAGCAGTTGTGCAGATTTCATGCTATGAACGTTACATCGCTCTGCTGATTATTGACATTTTTATTGGGATTTTTTCATTCACAGCATGTGAAATGATGCCATTCAGTCAAAGCCGCAGTCACAGACATGCACGAGGTGTGCTTATGCACTGGTGCCATGATACACTGAGTCTGTTAAAAGAATGGAGTTACAGTTTAGCACAATTTTTAACCCTCCATGTTTTTAATGAATGCATATTTAAACCCAAACCACAGTCATATTCTATCTGTAAATATTTCCTCCTTCTACCACCGTAATATCTGCGCTGGTGTCAGTGTGGAGTCACTTCTGATTTAGTTCCTTTTGAGAAGCAGATCAAATTTCCACAGGCTTCAGAATTAAACATTACATGGCATTATCAGCAGAAGTCAGTTCCAGTTGCACAGCAGCTTTATCAGTTTTAGCCTGGGTTGTGTTTAAGGCCAGCATGAGTCTACATGTTAAGCAACTGCCTGAACTTGCAAGAAATCATGCAGTGAGACTTAATAAAGATGGGAGAGTGCACAGGAGGCAACATGATGCACCGGATGGTTTGTTGGACAGAGCATCAGAGTACATGTCCTTATTTGGAACTGTTTGGAAAAGGGCACACGGATCTAAAAAGAAAATTGGCAGATGATGTGTCTGTAACTGTGTGTGACAGGCTAACTTACACCTGAAACATGCCTGTAGCTGCCAGTACATCCCCGGGGGATTTTGGCTGGCCCCAAAAACTGTGGTTTGGCCACAAGTGCAGAGCATGAAGCCTGGCAAGATGGATTCTCACATTATCTTCTGAATCCAACTAGAATCCAGCTGCTCAAGTTCTGACTGAAAGAAAACTCCCAGTTTTGAGGAGGTTGTGTGAAGAGAAACATCCTAACACGACTATAATAACAACATTTTAAAATGACCTGATCACACTTGCCCCTTGATTGCAATTTTATTTTATACTGTTAAACAGAGCAACAAAAACCCTCCAGCCAAGTGAAGAAAGACAGAATCTGTGAAGAATGCGAGAACATCCAAAGAGCTGACAGACTAGCATCATCCCAGGAGGATTTGTACGCAGTTTGCATTATGAGCTCCACAGTGACAGCCAAGAGCTCCACTCACTCCAATGGCAACTACAATCCTCAGGAGGGAAGCAGGAAATAGGACTTTTCTACTCCGGCTCATACATTATTGACACGTGCAGAATCCAGAGCACATTTAGCAGAGTACCCTTTATCTTATGATGTAAAATGTAGGCTATAGTAATGCATACTTTAAATAATACGTCAGGCTATCAGATGTGCCTCTCAGCTTCATTTCTATGAAATGAATATAATGTGATCCCCATGAAATATTCACGGTGAACCCTGTGCTCCTTGGGCTCCATCCAAGTTCTTCTCTGAACATTTTGCTCCGTATTCTATCCTAAACAGTTCGGCATGCTATGCATTGCTGTGAAATGACAGACAGTTTAAATGAAGTAACTATGTTGTATGTCTAAAGCAGCATAACACAATATCATTGTGTGATTAGCCAACATGTGTACAGTGGTGTGAAGAAGCCTTCGCCCTCTTCCTGATTTCCTCTTGTGTGTCTGTCACACTTAAATGTTTATGATAATAAAACAAATTAAAATATTAGACAAAGATAAAACAAGTAAACAAAAACAGTCGTTTCTAGTGTAAAATGGGTGTTTCTTTTTTAAAAATGGAGAAAAAATGAATGATCCAAAACACACCAGCAGGTCCAAAATAAAATGAAGACTTATCACCAGCGCTTGATTGCAGTCGTTGCTGCTGGGTGTGGCC
>NW_024386764.1:634584-710104 GCF_900408965.1 Simochromis diagramma | reverse complement strand
CAATCCCAGGATATTTCAGCTGTTCTGTGGGGGCAGCACCTCCACCTCAACCCAGGGTAAGCACTCCTCAATTTTGAAGCTTCCAGCCATTTAAAAAAACTGCTGATCCAGCTCAGGCAAGATATGTGAAACCCCAGAGCCTATCCCAGTTGTCACAGGACAAAAGTCTGGGTACAGTGGGCCATGGACAGGCCACTACTCCCCTGCAGGGGTAACACATTCATGCTCAAAGCTGAGATATCATATTCTCATTTTTCTTTCTTTCAGGCAGTTTCTTGATGTTGTAACTTATTGGAAAAGATTTGAAGGTCATAGTTAATAGAAAGGAATACAACAGCACATGCTGCCACAACCAACAACCAGTATTACAAAACAAATAAGCAAATAAAAGAAGCTCAAAACAAAACTTTATCCAGAAACAGTGAAAGTGTGTCATCCTTTCAGTAATGCTAACATTGTGCCAACTAGGCTGAAATCCAACATCTTCACAGCAGCACTGGACCTCAGCCAGAGACAGTGTGATCATTATGTGAGGTTGTCTGACGAGTTATATGTTAGTAGAGTTTATTGCAAAGAAAGAAATGCGAGTGCTATGCAAGGTGCCTTAAACTGGACAATGCAATCACAGGAACTGCTGAATGACAGATTTCACTTATAAAACACATAAATGTAGGTGTGCATTGTCCCTTTCTGAGTTGGCCTTTGTGTGTCTTCCACAAAAATGTTTGAAAAACGAGTCCGTTAGATTCCTATGAAACATTGAAACAGCACTGCAGATGGACAGATGTTGTTTGCACAGTAAAATTACTATCGAGCTACTGATTGTTATAACTGTTCAAACTTTCCCCTGTGAGACTGTCCCAAGGTTTTGCTGAAGTTATAGTCTTAGTATTGGCAAAACTGAAGTTTCTAAAGGTTTTATTTTATGAGTTTATACTTTTCTCGATATATGAAACTTCTTTTTGACCAAAATTCGCTTGGAGGCAATAAATACCCCTGTGAACCTGTGATTTAAGCATTTGTTTTATTAGTGCCCAGTACAATCCTAATTATATTTGCGGCTCATCATGAAAGTTGTCTGTTACATATCCTGCTCTTCTATGGAGTTGTTGTGCACTTGGCAATCATGACACAAACATGTTGAAATATTTTCAGATTCCAAACATGACTCCACTAAAACTAAAACGTTAAGACCAGTTGAAGAATGTAGATTAGAGTTGTAGCAGGTTTACCACAGGGTTTATGAACCTGCAGCGTACTCAGACCTAAACATACAAATGGAGCAGGTATATTAAGAACTTCTGAAACATCTGAACTTTCGCCTTCTCCAGCACCTGTCAGCGCTGTCAGACATTGAGTTTGACAGGAAGTCAAGACGAGTCAGGAAGAGATGAGAGGCAAGAGGAGAAGCAGAGCCTGCATGGTGTGAATAGAAAACTGCCAGACACTTCCTCCTGACAGGGGAGGACGACAGCTGTACCACACTGAGGCAGCTTTCTATAGGACCTGTGTTATTCACAGCTTAAGTCTGCTGTTAGGCTGCATGCCTGCTGCGTTGCCTATGGAAAAGACTTCATGAACACTGCTCTGCTGAGTGTCCCTCCTTATAATAGCACTCTTGCAATTGCCATAATTATGACAGATTCTTGGCTGGATTGTGGTTCGGTGGATAGCGCTGTCATATTACAGCAGGAATGTTAAAGCCTGATGGTTGGCCTTTCTATGTGAAGTCTGCATGTACTCGTTTCTTCTTTTTTCCAGTTTAATCCACTCCTACATGTGTAGTGAGTATGCATGGTCCAGACTTTCTTTGTTAGATGTGATGGACTGACAACCTTTGCTAGCGTACCCATCCTCCTGTAGCCAGGAGAGGCTACAGCCCCATGTGACCGGGATAAAACAGACAATGTAAAATTAATTATTACTATTATTTATTTAATTCTGTTGTCATTTTTTTAATTTATTTGTTTGGGTGGTGGTGATGGGAGCACTGATTTTGCATCTATATTAATTCAATAACCAGATTTACATGTGAAACATAATTGAGCAGAAAACGAGGAAGGACTCTTTGCTGGTTGAAGTGCTCCTCTTCCTCTGAGCCAAGGCCATCAACATCTTGCTAAAAAGACTTGAGGGACTTTGATGATGTGTTAGCACTTCCAGCTTTAACAGTTCATAACAGTTCCCATCTTCTGTGGCAAGGCCAAACAATATTATTTTTAAACATTAGGAAGGTTCAAACAGCATCTCTGTCCAACAGATGAATAAATGATGTGTCGGTGAAGACTTTTACAGCGCTGTCAAACCTCAGGTCCCTGCATTCAGTCTCTCCCTGTTTTGCTTCTCCTTTGAAAGCTTTGCTGTTGTTAAAATCTTCTTACTTTACTCTTGTTTCCCTCGATATTCTCTTTATCGCTCTACATATTTATCTGTATTTTCTGAAATGTTGGGACTTCAGCCGGAGTAGCTGTGGCTCAGGAGGTATATCAGGTCATCTACTGAATCGAAGGCTGATTTTCTTTAATCCAGTCCGCATGTCAACGTGTCCTTGAGCAACATATTAGTGTTGCTGATGCATCCATTGAAGGGTGTGTGCGTGACAAGAAGAAAGTGTGTACAGAGTGTATGGATGTGTGGCTTGTAGTAAAAAGCACAGAAACCATTCATTCCAGTATGTTTGCCAGTATATCAGTAAATCAGTCATTTCAGTGAATAAACCAAATGAATTGTGTACAGCCACGTCACTGATTAATGGGACAGTTTTTCTTTTACCTTGAAACTGACGTCTTGCACAACTTGCTTATCATGGGATGGATTTGGCTCCAACAAGCATCACAAATTTGAATCTCAACAGTTGGTAACTACCAGCACTGCCTGCTGGGACAGCTCAGCATCAAGAACTGCCTGGAAACACACAAATGTTAAACTACATGAGACATGAGCAGCGTGCACCGAGCATGTTCAGCACTCCAGTGTGTGTTTGTGTTGCTGTGAGTGCTGTTTGCATTCTGACATCACTACCTTTGGCTAAAGCAGATGCATCAGAAGCTGCAGATGAATCTGCTATGGAATCTATAATCCTATTTGGCTGAGAAAAAAGAAAAAAACATCAGTTGATTAAACTATACTGTATAATCCTATTATATGGAGAAAAAAGAGAAAAAAGCACGAGTTCAGTATGCTCTGTAAGCAGGAGACAAATGAGAGGGGCTGAAGAAAGAACAAAAGGAAAGAGGACAGAAGAAGCGAGGGAGAGAAGTGTAATAAAACAATAAAACTTGGGACAGCCTCTGCAAACACCATCCTAATGTGCTACTAAATGTTGTTTGAGTTTCTTATTCTGAGTCTGATAGATGAGCTGCTTGAACACATAGTTGTAGGAAAAAGTTTGTGAGCTCCGTTTGTTTCTGCACAACTACGACATCCAGTTTCCACATGGGTTTAAAACTGGCAAAGATTAGGCACTCAGAGCTAAATTAGAATGAGTTGTTTTTACTAGTGATCAGTGAGGCGACATCAAGTGTGCATCTTGTTTTTATTAACATAACAGGAACCTCCCACATTCAGATCTTCACAGTCCGTGTTTGAGGATGTGATTGTTGGCCAGAACAAATGAGGCTCCTGAGAAAAACAGACAAAGGAAAGTTAATGCTGATCAGGCGGAAACAAAGGTTTCAGATTTACTGAACCAAGAAAGATTAGCAAACGAGGAATGCAGTAACCTGGAGTCACAGAGGGGCCCAGGGCAGCTTCCAGGCAGCTGAAGACCTCTGTCACATGGACTACCACAGGCTGTATAAAAGACAGGGATACATTCCCTGAAAAGGTCCAGGGGATCAGGAAAGTAACAAAAAGTGTCCGTGTTAAAGGTTTTTCTTTAATATTTGTACTACTTATTAAACTAAAAGAGACTGACCAACTGCTACAACCAGTAAAAGAAAGGAAACAAAAAACAAAGCACACAGCAAAATCTCCAGTGTTAAATTAACACTAGAGAGTGTCTATATGGGTCCACACCTCTGAGTGTTAAATTAACACTGTTGACAGTGTTATATGTGTAAAAGTAACCTAGTCAGTTTTGAAGATTAACAATGGCTAACACTGAGCAGTGCTGATTTTCTAACACTGGAATATTTCTAACATTTTGAGTTATTTTCCAGTGTTAGAAAATCAGCACTGCTCAGTGTTAGCCATTGTTAATCTTCAAAACTGACTAGGTTACTTTTACACATATAACACTGTCAAAAGTGTTAATTTAACACTCAACAGTGTTGTGTTTAACACTCAGAGGTGTGGACCCATATAGACACTCTCTAGTGTTAATTTAACACTGGAGATTTTGCTGTGCAGAAAAGTAAATCAAAAGGCTAAATCACCAAACACACTCCTCTCCAAACAGCAGGAGTAAGCAGCTCCCACACACAGCATCCAAAATGCTCTCTGGCACCACAGCCCCCCGTCCTCCAGCCTTAAATACTCGGACTTAGTTCCTGAGTTGAGTCAGCTGTACGAAAAGGGTCGCACCTACGACAGAAGAGATGGCAGGACACGGTCAGAGGAGATCACAGCAGGCCATGCCAGGCCATGCCAGGCCAGGCCATGCCAGGTCATGCCAGTCCTGTTGCTGAAGCTTCAAGCTGAGTCCTGCCATCACATATCACCCCCACCCCCACCGAAGTGTTGAGGAAGTGTGGGTCTGCACAGGGGCTCCACTGCTGAGAGAAGACGGGGAGAAACGTTTTCATTGTGTACTGACAGCTGTGGAGGAATGTGACTAAAAGCTTGAAAAACTGGAATGCTCACCGTGAAATTGAAAACAAGACGTATACAGATGTTTGCATCTTACATCATCCCTCCAAGGCTCTGTTAGGTTCGGTTCTCTTTCAGTAAAATCGCAGCGCGAAACACTTCAGACTGAGTGAAAAGTAAGAGGGTTGTGCTCCTCTGTGCAGTGCAACACACTGCATTGGCAGGACTCTTCAGTGTACTGGTAACCCAGCAGCTCCTGGTGGGAAAAACTAAGTGAAAGGGAAACAAATCAGTGAGTGAAGCAAAAATAAAGTTCAAATCACAAACCTAACAAACTGCACATAGCTGCACTCTCCTGCAGTCCTCTTGCTTTTAATCCACTCCAGTATCAACCTCTAGCTTTCTCCTCCAGAACTTGTTGCTCTTAAGATGAGGACGGTCAAGTCTTGGTGCTGAATATCGACACAGCCAAAGGAAACCTGATGCATATCTCTGCACTGAAAGCAGCTACATTCACAAAGACTGTCCCCGTCTCCAGCAGCCACAATGGAAATACAGAGACCATGTCACCTTTTCACTTTCAATTTCCACTAGAATATAAATTTACTCTAGTTATCATATTTTAATAAAATTGTGCTTTTTAATTCGAGTATATGTAAATTTTAAATGCCAAAGTCTGTCATATTAACATTTATATTCAAATACGTCCGATTTCATTTAGTTATTTTCATATTTGTTACCACATTAAAGGGAGAACGAACATCCTTTCTCATTAATTATGTCTATGTGTTTTTATGATTGATTAAGTGTGACTTGCAGAGGCACACGGAGCAACACAATTCATTGCATGTTTTTGTAATTAGAGAAAAACAACAAAAATAATATTACACATATTGCAAACATTACTTATTAAAATCTGTACCCACAACTTTTAACTGCCCTTCAACTACACACACACACACACACACACGAGCACAGATAATGAGCTGTGATTGGTCCACTCAGTGACTATATACCTGCAATTAGTGTCACAGTGTTCAGCCTCCAGCCTCTCCGGAGTCCAGAAGCTAAAAACCCTGTCAGCCTTCTTCATTAGCCTAGAGAATAGGCTTCACTTCTTCCCACACACACACACACACACACACACACACACACACACACACACACACACACACACGAGTGTGCCCATACCATACAGGATTTTTAAATGTCAGGGCTGTGGTCCAGGCAGACGTTGGGCTCTCCTCCTGCTGACAGAGGCAGCAGCAGACTGTGGGGAGACGGCTGCTGGACCCACCATTGTCTCGTGTAATTAAATTGACAGAACCATAACCTCCTGTGGCAAAGTTCACGGCGCTGACGTCCCGCTGAGCCTACAGTCAGACTCTAATGTTAAAATGTCTGTATGAAAGGGAGAGGGATGATGTTCACATCACACCGGAATAAAACACTCCTTTTAGATTCTCAAATGAAGCCGAGCGTAAAGGAACACAGGAGTCAACCTGCCACATGTCTCCCTTCATCTCTCAGGAGCTGCGGAGCTTTAAAATGCTTCTTTAAGGGTGCTCACACTGTGCTCGCTGCAGAGCCTCTCTCAGCTGCTTCAGGCTCTTCTTATGAGAGGAAATGATCTTATCTGAGCAGAGTCTACCTTTTCTAATAAAAACCCTTCTGCAATTATGTTTCATCTGGCTTTTAAAAGAAATATGACATACATCATAGTACAGATAATCAATATGAAACTGACTAGTATTAAACTACAAGATTTGTAATTACTCAATCAAGTCGCACACAGAGGGCCAGATAAAAGCAAAGACTTACACGGGCAAATAACAGATTTCCTTCATTTTCAATGTTAATATCTTACAATATCCCAGCATGCTCTCGTCCAGGGGCTTCCTGTACCGCAGTTCTGGTGTTACAGAGATAACGCGCAGTGTCTTTTGCTGTCTGCATCAAGCCAAACCAACCACATCAAGACACCAAGAGATGCCTGTTAACCATGGTTCTGGTTTTCCAAAAACTAGTGTTTTAAGCTGAGGAAAAGATAACGATTTTTAAAAAAACGTCCCTTCAGCAGAGACATAAGGAGCAGACGTGGCTCTCAGTGAATCATGTTGTTCGTCCCAGACTTGGCCTGAAAGCAACCCAACGATGTGAAGACATGGAAAAATACAGAAATCAAAATAATCTTGTTGAGATGATACATACCACACACCAACGAGTACTTTCTCGATTTTACTTTGACTTACTGTATTTTGTTTTTTATAACATCACAGCATGTATTCAGTGGATGAGGGGAAATGAAGCTGCATTGTGTAACTCCATGCATGAGGCGATCGTGGCTCAAGAGCTGGGAGTTCGCCTTGTAATCGGAAGGTTGCCGGTTCCAGCCCCGGCTTGGACAGTCTCGTCGTTGTGTCCTTGGGCAAGACACTTCACCTACCGCCTACTGGTGGTGGTCAGAGGGCCCGGTGGCGCCAGTGTCTGTCAGTGCGCCCCAGGGTGGCTGTGGCTACAATGTAGCTGCCATCACCAGTGTGTGAATGACTGGTTGTGTAAAGCGCTATACAAATACAGGCCATTTACCATGTACTGCATTAGTACTTTCAAGGAGAAACGCTTTTTAAACCTTTTTTGTCAAAGTCATAAAACTTTTTTTACTCAAGGTTTTATAAATGCAGTTATGACCCACTGACTGCTGAAATCTTGCCTCAAGGCATTTCCAAAATGGTCGCTGAGTGGCGAGACTTGCCTCCTGATGGACTTTGTCTTTACACCATTAACTCTGTCTGCTAGAAAAATGATTTTTACACGTGTGATGAGTTTGGATTAAAAGAGCCGTCTCGCTTCGGCTTGTGCAAATGGGCGATGATGAGGTAATCTGCAATGGTCAGATCAGCAACAGCTGGTCAATCAAGGCAGCTTTCAGATTAATGTGATCAATTATTACATGATTATTATCACATTTGTATTAAAGTCTGTCCAGCTGACGTTTGAAACTGCGCTTGAGTGTCCACAAGTTCTGAGTTTGTTCTGGGTTGAAACATAAAAACATAATTAGCGATGAAAGTTATCACTAATTATAATAAGCCATTCATCACTGTATGATGAACCAACACATGTTGGTACGTGTTCCTGTCTGCACCATGCAACAGGAAGAATGTTCTCTCAGTGAGCACATGTTTAACCTCCTTCCCTGCCTGCTCCAGTGACAATAGACACTCCCACATTGGGAGGATAGAAGTTTGCACACCTCTAGCCTGGTGTGTCACAGCACCCGTGTCAAAGGAGCTTCTGTCCATCTGTGAGACAAGAGCAGCTTTACAAAACTCTTAATGGAAACAGACTGGCTACAGAATCCTATTGATTCCCTTTGAATAAGCACTCGGTAACACTGGGGAGGTGAAACGACCGCTTCTATCAGGGGAAACCTCCAGCTTCAGCAGAAGCAGGCTGAGGGAGGCAACATCTGACTGAGGGCGGTCTCACTTTATCACGTACTGATGATCAGTGATCTTCTCCTTGTACGTGGTCATCTTAAGACTTCAGTAGATGTAACTCAGTGTTCGACATTTATTGCAGCCAATTGATAGATTGTATGGGTTTGCACACAAATGATAAAGCAGCTCAGATATTTCCTAAACCTGCAGATGTTAGTGCTCAATTAAATAAGTAAAAACCAAAACACCCAAGTCTAAAAAGCAAGAAAGGTTCTGAAAGCAAAGAAATTACAATGTTTTTGGCTTCCACGAGCCAACATGTCACCTGAGCAGAACTTGACTAAGTCAAGAAGAAGTCCTGAAGAGCAAGAAAGGTTTCAGATAAAACAGCATAACTGTACGTTTGATGAAAAGAACTGAGCATTGTGTTAAAAGCAAGACTTAAATTTGTGTCACATTGAGTGAGACAGAAATCATGGCACATACATTTGCTGGCTTTTAAAGCATTTACTCTAAGTATAGACAAAATTTATTATTTCTTATTATTTCTATTGTATTTTCTGTTTAGATTCATATCTATTATTTTGCATCCAGGTACAAGATGTTGCACTTCTACAGGGCGAAGCAGGAGATGTTAGCGTTGGTGTGAGTCACTGACGGAGAGCACAGGTTGGGCCACATAGAACTTTTGTAACGCTCTGCTAATAAAACTACTTGGTTAGGTTTAGAAAAGCATTGCGGTGAAGACTTAATGATTGCCACTGTTTTCAAAGGCATGAAATACACTTCCTGCTGAAACATATTCAGAATCCTAATGACTGTAATGGAAAAATTGGACAATTTGTCTCCGTGTTCGGAAGCAAACCTTGCTAGAACTCTTTCATGTTTTGCTATGAGACTGTCATTTCAGTCATTTCACTTCAAAAATGATGTAATTGGTCCTGGAAGCCCAAGAATACACACTGTGGGTGTACTCGGTAGATTTGGACTGTAGTTATTGATAAGTAGCATGATTATTTATAGAGTGCTTTTTGAAAAGCGCCCACACACTGAGCCAATAAAGAAACAATGTAAAATCACAATAACGTGGGAATAATTAAATGCTATACTACATTAATACTAAAAATGAACAAGTCACAGTAATTGCAGATCATAATAACACCGCATGTCTTATACATGAGAGGTCAGGTGAACGGATGTTACAGAGCAGGAGAGGCATGATCAGCCTCAGCTGAAGGATGCAGTACTTTACTCTGTGAATACACGATTCTATAATATATGAGCCACAACAATGATGCAAAAATGTGTGTGTGATCTTTAAGCTTCGGTCCTCTACCAGATGTGTAGGAGTCTGACTGTTCCTGTTCGTTCCTTTCTGGGCCCTGCTCATGTATCGACCCCTGTGCCTGTTCATCTTAGCGGCTATGATACCTGACAGCAGCCTCCATTTTTATTATTGGCTGGTAGTTGGATGGGACCTGTCTGTTCTGGGGATCCTTGGGAACCCGGACCATCGGGCCTTCATTAAGCCATTCTGGGTGAATCTCGCTCATTAGCAGCTGTTTCGTTTGTGCTGCCAGGGGCACATGGAGGGCAATTAGCTTCTTTAGCCAGTAGGTGTGAATCAGGTCACGGCCTGGTGCTGTCCGGTTGTTGTCTGCCACTCTAATGCTTACTGAACTCTGTTCGGGCAGCTTGCTGTGGTGTGCTCTTAGATCCACTAGCCACTGAGCAATGACTGCAGCCTTCTCCCACATGCTCTTCCAGTATTCCTTCTTCTCGAGGCTGTGGCTGTTTTCATATTGTTCCCCTCCCACTGAGAGTACACCTTCGATGGTTGAATGGAGTACAGCTGGTTTATTCTCTCTAACACCTCATCAAGCAGCTAGCCAAGGCTGTGAGTCTTGGCTTTGCAGTTTCCAAGACCTCGGACATGCACTTTCCAGGCATCCCTTTCTTCATTACATCTTTCTGCAATGCTGATAGTTGCCTAACCTTCCTTCACGCTGGCTTGATCTTGGCCCCTAGTCTCCCTCTCCATGGAGGGCATGCTCCTTCTTGCTGTTGACCTCATAGCCAAGCATCTTAACAGTCACTGCTGCCGTGATGTAGATCAGCTGGTTGGTTTCAGTGTTGGTCGCAGTACGGATTGTCTGTTATGCTGCATTCATAGTTACTAGTAGACTTTCACAGGATACTTCAGGTAGTCTTTGTATTTGGCCACAAAGACCCTGCAGAGATTAGTCCTCCTGTGCCATCTTTTCAGTCCACCTTGTCCAGCCGTTGATATAATTTTTCAGTATCAGGCGCAGTCTATCTGCCAGTGGTCCATGCAGGCAGGGGACTGCGTTTCCATGATGGGTCTTTTTTGAAGATGCAATTTTAAAAAAATAATGTTGCTGTATTTGCCAAAATCCTGATTATAAGAGAAAAAAGAAACAAATGTTAAACTTACATGTTTACAAGCATTTGCAAAGCTCCAGTGTGCTCAGAGAGCTGACAGCTACACAGCAAAGACTCCTTCATGTGAGACCAAAGATTCTGGGAAACTGTGAGAGGGTGGCACATCTGAGGTAATCCAAGGAAACATCTCGAGTCAGAGAGCAGACTCAAGCACTACGGATTATGTCTTGTTTTTTGATGTACCTATATACTGTATAGATGTTTCTTTTTTATCTTAGAATAAACCATTTCAACCATAAAGCCGTATAGTAGATAAATAAAAATAGAAGTTTGTTTTTCTCTTTACAATAAAGGATATTACTCTATCAGGAAAAAAGCAAAATCAAAAGCTCCAGGCTGACTGCTTCAGAAATTTGCTCTTGAAGGACAATGTCAAAGTGGAGAAAGTGGCTTTTAGTTAATTATGAATCTAAAGTTAGATAACTGACAGCCTTGTGTGGTGAAGTGGCTCTGTAGACCGCACGGAGCCTGTCGGTTTCCATTTCCAGAGTGTCACATGCTGCTTTTTGGTTAAAACTGCTGTCATCTCATATGCACAATGCTGTACCAGTACACACCAGTTGTCACAACAGCAGGACTGGTTTGTCATTCCCATCTCCACAGATGTGAGAGCAGCAATAGGTGCTGGTAAATAGGAGGGGTCGAGTAAATTCAACCAAACCCTGCGATGTCCATAAACACCCAGTTGTGAATTTCAAAGCGATGTGCAACAAGTGAACGTCCAGTATGGACACAGCTTAAGACTTAACTTTCAATAAACAGTGCATCTGTTACTAATGAACTGACCTGAGAACAGGTTGCCCACAATACATGAGACAGGCAATATTTCATTGTGCATTTAGGGAAGTCATGTCAGAGTTGGTTTGATACTCTGGAGCTACATAAGTCTCACCTGTGCTGCTACCAGCAACAGTATTAAACAAATAAGCAAAATAAAGGATCATTTAGAGTTGATGTCTATGTTGTTGCTTGTTCTTTAGCTTGGCCACTACCAAGTTCTGTTTATCATTTATTATGTTTGATTCTTAGTTGGTTACAAATGTGAGCATTTCACCTTTGTGTTTTCCTTTATACTTTTCTCTTGTTGCAGTTTTTAGGTTTGTTGGCTACAGTTTCCACCCCCTCATGTTCTTGATATCCTCTCTAGCCTTCATCGTGTTGTTAGGCCTTCCTGTTATCTTATTTCTTGTTTTATTTCATAAAATGAGAAATCTACTGGTTCTTATATAACTCTTTTCTACTGTGAGTACTCAGAGCAACTTAAACAACACTCAAAGTGCTTTATACAACAGCAACTCTGTGTCTAATGTGTTTAACATTCATTTACTTTCTCCCGTCTTGTATCACCAGATGTTTGCACCTGTGTGTTCTCCCCACCTGTGTTCACCTTCCCAGCATGCCTCTGTGTGTGTCTATCCCCTCGGTTTGTTTCTGTTTGTTGTTTCGTCATACTCTTAGTTTCCTTTTGTCTGCTATTCTCCCAGCATGTTTAGTATTTTGTCGTTTGCTTCCCCTTAGTTCACTCTTGTTTTGAATGATCCACCTTTTAAATAAAGGCGTGCCGTCAGGCAGTCTGCTGCGTCTGCACTTGGGGCCACGTCCACACATGTCATGACACTATAAATGGCCTGTATTTGTATAGCGCTTTACTTAGTCCCAAAGTGCTCTACGCTACATTCAGTCATCCACACATTCACACACCTATCTACTAGGGGTGCAACGATACTCGTAACGATATTGAACCGTTCGATACAGTGCTTTCAGTTTGGTACGCATATGTATCGAACAATACAGAATTTGTAATTTATTTGATCAACTTTCCTTCTGACGATGCTGTCTGTGTTGAGAGCTCAGTGGATCTGCGCTCGACAGTGCAGCCTAGGCGGAGTAGTCGAACGCAGATTCACTGAGCGCAGGGCAAGCTAGCGAGACAGAAGTTAAGCTCTCCTTGCAACATGGCAAATTGAACCTCCCCCACCCTCATTCAGATCTGGCGTTTGGAACTATTTTGGTTTTCATGTGACGTATGACCCTGAAGGTAAGCGCGTCATGGACTAAAGTAAAACAGTATGTTGGATGTGCCACGCAATGCTCAATTACATGGGTGGGAGCTAGTGTGTTAGCACAGTTAGCTCGTTAACGTGTTGGCCGTCCAGCCCCACGCACGGGGCGATCCGCGGTAGCTCGTTAACGGAGATTTGCCGTGTTGTGGCGTTAACGTCATTTCAGATTAACGCTGACAGCACTAGTGGGAACACAACGAATATGACTGCACATTTACGCCGACATCATCCTTGTCAGGCTCAGGAGAGACTTGGAGGCAGACCGTCACTTAAGTTCACAATTTATTTACACACAGACACCAGGTGCGGATATATACAGGTGAGGGGGCACAGGAAGAGGGTCTCCGGGAACACAGGCACGGGAAGGGAACGGGCTATGTACACAATCCTTCACTGAAGCTCAGGTAGCTCGGACTCCGGCTTAGCTCACCAAACGGCGGTCCTCAGGCTGGCGAGAAATCTGGCACAGGGAGGAAGAACAGGTAAGTTGTGGCACGAAAGAAACTCGGGAAAAAGCTCAGATTTGCAATGACACTGACGAGTGTTACACAATAATCCAGCGAAGAAGCACTCTCAGCAGCCGCCTTAAGAAGTGAATGAGATGAGACGATTGTTTGCAGGTGTCCGAGCCAGGGGCTGGAGCCGTCATGACTCCGCCCCGGTAGAGCGCAGTGCGCGAGAGGGAAGAGAGAGACGCAGCACAACAAAAACACTTGTAGCCATACAGAGTCAGCCGAGAAGGCACAGGGTCATGACAATCCTAGTGCAAAGACAAGTGGAAGCAGACAAAAACAACAAGCACGCATGCTACAAACTTTACCCGAGTCATTTAGACAGCCGTTAGCACATGATTCTCCTTATGGGGACCTGATATGTTTAATATGCTGCTGAGAATATAGCCCAGAAGAAGCGGATAGTATAGCTTTTATTTTGGAAAGAGACATTTCTCTGTAATAAACTCTCTTTTCCAAAGATGAGGGATTCCTCAATCAGATACAGGGCTCGTCCCGGGGCTAGCGATTTTTCCAGTCGGGCTACCAAAATCTATCTCTTCCCTGCCCGTCGGGCTATTGTAGGAAAAATATATGTCAATGCTTTTGCATTCTTTCGGAAATGTAGCTGGGTAATTATGTCATTGGCATCGGTGAGCCACTGTCAATATGTGACATATTGAAATCGCGTTTGAATTTGCGCTTGTTTTTTGCTTTCACTTTGCAATCGCCCAAACTGTGTATAGAGAGCGACAGCACTGATTGGTGAGTGACGATAATTTGCGCACCAATTCCTCTGACATCGTCTTATTAATCGTTAGCTTACTATGCAAACATGACAAGTGAAATCTCCCGCAGCAAGCTTAAACATGTGAGAGGTTGATCACGCAGAGAATCGCTGAGCTTATGTGAGTCCGTGTGTAAAACCAGCAGCATATATATTTTAGTTCTGCTGAGCCAAATAAGACAGGTCAGGGTGAAGAAGTGACAGCCAAAGAAAAGCTTACCACAAAACGGAGAAGTTATGACAAATCAGACTATAAGGCAAAAAGAAAGTGCAGCTTTATGGTTTCATGGACAAAATAATTTCTGTGGCTGCAATATGACGAGCTAAATAACCAGGGCTGCACATAAGTGGTCCGCAGGTGCGCATTCGCTGTCAAAATAAAAAACGCGCACAAGATAAGAAGTTGCAACGCGTGTTTGCGTACATAAGATTTTCTGGAGGAGGATAGACATTTTTTTAGAACTCTTAAAGATGTCGAAGAAGCTCCTTTAAGCAACTACTGTGATGTTCCTCCACCTCCAAAGAAATGTCAGGAGTCCGAACCACAAAAGAAGCACGTATTCTTGGACAAGTGGTTGCAGCAGGTGAGCTGGCTTCAAACAAATGATGAACGCACAGAGATGTGGTGCAGGATGTGCCGTGAAAATTTAATAAATGACAAATTAAAAAGGCACGAACATTTTTTTTTGTATCGAAAAAATATCGAACCGTGACACCAAAGTATCGAACTGAACCGAACCGTGAATTTTGTGTATCGTTGCACCCCTACTATCTACCTACTATACACCATCAATGTCAGCCTGTGTTGGCTTTATTAAAGGACTGCTTTAAGGACACATAAATTATTAGAGCCTGGCTGATGTTAGAGTTTTAGGACCGATGCTAATATTTGGTGATTTAAAAATCAGATATTTCAATGCATCGGCCAACATATACTTATATTTGTGTGTATAAATATGTTTTTGTGTTTGTGGCATTTGAAACATGCCAGCAGAGAAGATGCTGGTGGTTAACACAGTTGAAGGGTGTTTCTCCCGTCTTTTCCTTTTTAATTTTAATTTATTGGTGTATATGCTGATAGCAATAGATCAACAAAACCTAATATTGGCAGATAATATCGGTTTACCAATAAGAAAGACAGATTGATGGAGAGAAGTTTAAAAACTCCCTGCACTAACCAAACTAATTTGGTTCATTTATTTAAACATTGAGCAAGCACGTAGGAGAACGGGTGAGCTTTGGTAGACTCACTGAATGATGGTTCTACATATTGCAATGTCAAAATTATTCTTCAGCCTGTGCTAAAAGTCAAGCTCTTCAAACAAGAACCATGCAAAAATATATAAGCTGTGAAATGTAAAAGATTGATCTGCATTTAGATGCCATAGACTCATCACCACATCGATCATTTAGCCATCCGTATGGTTTGTGTATGTGTGTTTCTGTGTAATAATGTTACTGTTATCTTTGGTTCAGTACTTCCAATAAAGCCCCGCAGCCCTCTTGTGTAACTCATGAAAAGAAATGCAAAGCTGTCCCTAGATTGCCCCTTCTCTCCCATCCTTCCTGTCACTCTCTGCTGTACTCTATGCAAAACAGATTATGATGCTGCACTGCCTTGAAGACAGTGGTGCCGCGTCCAAACAAATCCTCCAAGAGTCAGAGAAAGCTAAATCCCAGAGCCAAGTGGAGCCAGCAGGCTGTCAGTCAGTCAGAGCAGATGATGGAGGCGTCCGTCCAATTTCCATCCAGATTGTGTTCCTGTTCATCAGAAAATCACCACATTCTGACTCACCGCTCTCAGACTGCGACGACAGATATTCTTCACCACATCTCACTTGCTTCCCTGTAGCAGCTATTTCTTACCAGCTCTCACTTCTGGACACTTCTTAGGAAAACTACTTTTTGTGGTTGTTTTCTTTCCTTTGCTCGCTTTAAAGATAATTTGCTACCAGCCCGAGAATATTTGAGCCATGTCTTCATCTTCCTGATGGACTAGAAATCCTTCTTAATGGATCCTGTCACGTGTTTATTTGTCCTCCGATGCTGCCATTATTTCAAATTATAAACAAATATTACATGTCCTGGCATTATTACATTATTTGAACACAAATCATCTACCTAAACATTGCTCCATGCTTACAGCATTTTCATTTTTGATTTTTAGTTGCTGTTTTCCGTGTTCCTCTTGTAGTTGTCTCTCTGCAGCTCACACTTTTTGTCTATTTATTTTCTCAGTGTTTTATTTTGAAGCTTTTTACTTCACTTGTTCCTTCTCCTTCCAACCTTTGTTAATATCTTATTGAGCATCTCTCAGTCGTATAGGATGAAAACTAGAATAAGTGTGAAATATTCAATTCGATTCAATTCATATACAGACAAATCACCACAGCAATGACCTCAAGAGACTTTGTACTGCAGGGTAGAGACCCTACTTTAATAACGAGAAAGCAATCAAACAACACGCTTTGAGCGAGCACGTGGTGACAGTGGAAAGGAAAAACTAAGGTTTGACATAAAGAAACTGGTCAGAGGCAGCCATGGGGGCAGTGGAAGTGATGGGACAAAGACAGGACAAACACTAATAATTAAATGCAGAGCAGTGTGTAAGCACATAGTGAGTGAAATATAGAAAATATTTGCTCAGGAACTTGAAAACGAATACAAGATGTTGACCGAGCCTTTGAAATTCAAAGATCTTACACTACGAAGAAACTTAAAGCACAAGTAATAAACCTAGACCTAAAATGTGATTTGATTTTTTTAAAATCAGCATCAAAAATAGTGCTTTAAATGTACCTGCAGACAACAGGTGTTACTGAGACGAGTGTAAAGACAAAACAACAAAACAAAGGGCATCCAAAATGCATAAAATAAAGAAACTCAATCAATAAAAACGGCACTAAGAACGCCTTGAGGACAGTCGGCTCGATTTAAAAGAGATGGAAAGTTATTTAGGCCTCGATCAAAATGCAATTGGCCCAACATGAATTCCCGTTTGGTTCTAATTCCCTCATTCATCCTGACTTTATGTTTTTGTTAGCTATTTTCCTAGAAGGGAGAGAAAAGTATTGAATCAACCAGCTGTGAGAGTTATATCTGTCCTAGTAATAGAGTTTTCTGTAAACTCAAAAGTTCCTCTAGGCCTTGCCATGAAGGTTTTGCAGTGATCAATGAAATGTGATGGTTTCTGTGCTGATTGGTTGGCAGCTTCTCCAGCCAGCAAACAGCCATCAATGGGCTCAGCATCAGGTCTTATTCTGTCTTCAATGTGAGTCATCTTTCAGAAAGACCCAGACAAAGAAAGAACACCCTCGCACCAATTAATGAGCAGCTGCTGTCCAAAAGACGAGCGGTACATTTTCCCCAGCAGTCTGCTTTAGAAAAGACACTTTTCTCCAGTAACAATGGCATGTCACAGCTGACAGAGTCAACTTGGATCCTTTTGGGTTTTGACATGCTGACCTGCAGCAATACAGCACAATGACCCAGCAATTCAACTGCTGAATTATCCTCTAAGGAGCACGAGTGTTCAGATGGGATTTCGTGTCTCTCTGCACTGTAGTTAAGATGTGGTTTAGTGAAAAAGAAATAATAATTGGACACAGTTTGACTGCCCACTGAAGTACTGCCTGTCACAAATCAACTGATAGGCTAAACAACCCAGGGTTTGCATGGATTGGTAGAGGAGCCCACGTAAATAGGACTTGTGTCATTCTAAGCGAATCTCTTCCAGATGACTAAATCCATAATGGGATGGAGATGATCCTTCTTACGAATAATGAAAATGGGGAAGAACAAGTCAATCACATTCAGCAGCAGCTACAACAGACTGCTGCCTTGACAAATGCACAGCACAGAATTACTGCAGTGTGCTTTCACCCTTTGTCTCTGCTCAGATTCCCTCCCACACCTTCACTATTACACTGCATGCTATCAAATAATAGGGAATTTAATGTAAGGATGAAACATGCTAAATGTCACATCGATTCATTATATTACAATAGGCTCGGTCATTTAAATCTGCATTCAGTGCACTTTCATAGTCGTATTTATCTCACATTTTTCATACGTGGAAAGCTTTACTATACCGTGCACATTTATTTGAAATAGAGCGTGCTCGCATTCACGTACAGTACGGTTTAATTCTTGTGTGTCTTGTGAATGCATAACTCCTCTGACGCTGTGCTTCAAACTGTTGTTCTTAAGGTATGTGTGTAACCAAGTGTGAAATTGGCTTCCATAGAGTTTAAATGGTTCTTATGTAGTTCCAGTCTATTTTTTAAGTTGGAAAAAATGAACTCAAAGCATGAAAAAGGTGCACGCTGGAGACCATGAAGCAATCACAGAGCTTCAGCTCCTGGATAGAGATGACTGAGGAAACAATGAGCTTCTCTTTTCCTGTTTTTAATGCATGTAATGAAACTTCTTTAGGAATTTCCAGCAATTTCCAGCAAATTTCCATTTGCTTGATATATATATATATATATACATACATATATGTATATATATATATCCATAGGTCCGTCATCCTATTCATGTAGCCCCTTCCGCCGGGGTTACTTGCGTAGTAGCATTCCAACAACGCCCTGTTTTCGTCTCTTGCCCACCGATGCCTTCTTGTTCCAGTAGCCCACTTTTCGTCAGGGTGCCCTGGTTCCTCAACACCTGACGCGGACCTTGTTGATCCGGGCGACGTCCGAGCCGGCATGCCTTCATATTTATCTGTCTCGCTCATGTCTGCGGTAGGCTTGCTTAGCATAGGGGGTCTAGCCTTAGGACCCTTACTGGATACAGACGCCCCAGGCAGGAATCGAACTTGCGATCCTCTGTTCCAGTCCCCGCCCCCCTTCCTTCCGCTTAGCGTACAGCCTCAGGGTGCTGGACTTGGGGTGAAACCCTCCATGCATGGTAAGGAGCTTTCTTGTCTTTATGTCAGTGGCTTCTATCTCCTCCTTTGGCCAGCCTATTACCCCAGCAGGGTACCTGATCACAGGCAGGGCGTACATGTTGATGGCCCGGATCTTGTTCTTACCGTTCAGCTGACTCCTCAGGACTTGCCTGACCCTCTGCAGGTACTTGGTGGTTGCAGCTTTTCTAGCGGCCTCTTCATGGTTCCCATTCGCCTGCGGGATCCCCAGGTACTTGTAACTGTCCTCTATGTCTGCAATGTTGCCTTCTGGTAGTTCAATCCCCTCAGTTCTGACTACCTTCCCTCTCTTTGTTACCATCCGACTACACTTCTCCAGTGCGAACGACATTCCAATGTCATTGCTGTATAGCCTGGTAGTGTGGATCAGTGAATCGATGTCTCGTTCACTCTTGGCATACAGCTTGATGTCATCCATGTACAGGAGGTGGCTGACAACTGCTCCGTTCCGTAGTCGGTATCTGTAGCCAGTCTTGTTAATGATCTCACTGAGGGGGTTCAGGCCTATGCAGAACAGCAGTGGGGACAGAGCATCTCCTTGGTAGATCCCGCACTTGATGGTGACTTGTGCTATGGGCTTGGAGTTGGCCTCTAGTGTTGTACGCCACATCCCCATTGAGTTCCTGATGAAGGCTCTTAGGGTCCTGTTGATCTTGTACAATTCTAGGCATTCCAGGATCCAGCTGTGGGGCATTGAGTCATAGGCCTTCTTGTAATCAATCCAGGCAGTGCACAGGTTGGTCAGTCTGGTCCTGCAGTCTTGGCTGACTGCTTGGTCTGCCAGTAGCTGGTGTTTTGCGCCTCTGGTATTCTTGCCAATTCCTTTCTGTGTCCCGCTCATGTATTGACCCATGTGCCTGTTCATCTTAGCCGATATGATGCCTGACAGGAGCTTCCATGTAGCTTCCATGAGCTTCCATGTAGTACTGAGGCAGGTTATTGGTCGGTAGTTGGAGGGGACCGGTCCCTTCTTGGGGTCCTTGGGGATCAGGACCATCCGACCTTCGGTTAGCCATTCCGGGTGTCTCTCGTTAACTAGCAGCTGGTTCATTTGTGCTGCCAGACGCTCGTGGAGAGCAGTCAGCTTCTTTAGCCAGTAGGCGTGAACCATGTCGGGCCCTGGTGCTGTCCAACTCTTCATACTGGAGACCCTTTCTTGGATATCTGCCACTGTGATGGTTACTGGACCCTGTTCAGGGAGGTCGCTGTGGTCTGCCCTCAGATCCACTAGCCACTGAGCATTGCCGTTATGGGTTGCATCCTTCTCCCATATGCTCTTCCAGTATTGCTCCGTCTCCAGCCTTGGTGGTGCTGTTCTCTTATTGTTCCCTTGCCACTGAGAGTACACCTTGGCTGGTTTCGTGGAGAACAGCTGGTTTATTCTCCTGCCTTCTATCTCTCTGGTGTACCTCCTCAAGCGGCTGGCCAAGGCTGTGAGTCTTTGCTTGGCAGTTTCCATGGCCTCAGGTATGGACAGCTTGCTGTACTTCTTAGGCACCTTCCTCATTGTGCCTTTCTGCAACTCCGTTAGTTGGCTAACCTCCCTCCGTGCCACCTTGATCTTAGCCTCTAGCCTCCTTCTCCATGGAGGGTACTGCCCCTTGTGGCTGTTCAACTTGTAGCCAAGCATCTCACTGATCACTGCTGCCGTATTGTAGATCAGCTTGTTAGTGTCGGTAATCGTGGCTGTGGGTATCTGAGGGTACTTCACGTAGTCTTGGTAACCGGCTACGGGGGGTCCAGGTTTGAAGCTTGGCCATGATCCTGTCTTTCAGGTCAGTTCCTCTCGCACTCAACGATCCTTCTCCTATCGCACTTGGGGCTTGGTACCCAATCTCGGGTGGGGGTGATGATATCTCCCCCCTGACCTGGCGTCCTGGCTCCCCCTTGCCGTAGCATTTATGTTGTACCTCGTTAATCTCTAGCTGTGAGAGCAGTCCCTTCTTTCGAATGTTGGAACACTGAGCTACTAGTTGTTTCGCCGTCATTGTGGATGTTGGGTATCGAAGAATCCATAGGTCCTTCATCCTATTCATGTAAACCCTTCCGCCAGTTGTTTATATGTCATAGCCTACCTATGAATAGCTGGTGACCGCGTCAGTCCCTTTGTATCCACCTTCTCATGGTTGGAAACAGCTGCTAGGAGATGGGTACATCTTTGATTACAGACATCTTTCATTACATTTAGTTTGAATTGTCAGCATACAGGTGTTTGCAGAAATAAAGGGCCTTAAAGGTGTTGATAAGTATGCATGCTGAGCAGGTGAAAATAGATTCCTGGTGGAGCAGCAGCACTTTAAAGGGAAAAGTTTCTATTTAAATGTATTAACATTCTATCATTCTCAGAAGTGGCAATAGATGTGGATGAATGTGATTATCAGAGAGCAACTTTACATATTAGGAAATCCTTTTTCATTCTAATCCTTTGGAATAATTTAGTGTCTGTGTGTGTGTGTCTGCATTTGTGCGTGACAGAGAGGTTTTGTCTACTGGAATTTAGGCCAACAGAGCTCTTTGAGCCAATTACAGGCAGAGGTGCTGCTAATTGCTGCTTCATAGGAGCTGTGTGGGAGTGAGGTGATATGGTGGCAGGCAGAGAGAAAAAGAAGTCAGATGGTTAGCCAAGTATGAATTAGAGCTGGCTCCAGATGAGTTTAGCATTTTTTTCATCAAAGTTTTTAGCTGCTGCAAACTTTTTGAGGACAGGAAACGTGATGAAGGCGAGAAAGCCAGCGCAAGTCTTTAAAATCATTAACGGACCAAGTGACTGTGAGAATCTTCTTTCTTAATTATCCACTAAGACAGCCTTGTGTTTTTTGGCCGCTGATGAGATGCAAAGCCGTGTGTTGGAAGTCAGAGCTGAGCTGCAAGAGAGTAGATCAGTTTATCCCTTTTTTAGACTTTATCAAGTTCATTCAGGTGCATCTGATCTGTGATTCTTTCAGCTTAGCCGGGGACACTTCAAGCCACATATGATCTGTTTTCCTCATATTATGATGCTTGAAAGCACACCAATTAGTAAGAAGTACAATGATACGCACAAGGCAAGCAGAAGAAACGTGTGAATTAGAATAGTTGCCACGAGATTAGAGCCTAGAGTGCGCAGAATAAAGGTTCATAATTGTAGGAAAAAGGCTCAATTCTTGTCATTTTAACTGTGTACATGACCACAGAGGATTTTAAATCAAACAATTAATATGTAATTGAAGTGCAGGCTCTTTAATTTAACGTTTTTTAAACGTTTTTGCATAAACTGTTAGGGATTGAAGTCTAAATTGAAAATTGACAAACACGAGCAGACGAGGCTTCATCCTGTGTTATTTCATGACAAAAGTAAGAGATATAATCTGAATTTGATTTCAAATTCCAAACGAAGACATCATCCTGGGCTGGAAAACGAAAATAAAAAAATCACAGCGAGGACTTATTATGTCAGTCACCTGATCTCAACCGAACAAAGCATGCTTTTACTGAAGGCAGGAAGACAAGTGATTTCTCCTGGATAATAGAGACAGGTGGAAATTCAGTGTATTATTATTCTGATTTCTAGTTCAAATTGCTGATTTGTTTTTGTATTTTAACTAAAATGGGACCGTGTTCAAAGACCTGTGATCTATTAAAGTAATAAACAGAGCTTTTTCCACCAGTAAAACCCAACCACAGATTACCTGCCATGAAAGTGAGGAAGGCAACACTGAGAACATTGTGTTAACAGTCTTATAGCTGTAGTTTAATGAATAAGCAGTCACAGTTGTTGTGACCGGCCTCAAAGTGAGGTACAGGTACATTTTTGTTTGCTGAGTTTTGAGCTGATGAAAAAACTGACCGTTGCACACTTGTGTGGACTAAACCACTGGATCTCAACCTTTTGAAAAGGTCAGGAAACAGGTACTGGTAACCTGAACTCGTGGCAAAACATAAAACACAAAACACAGTCTGTTTGTTCAGGTACATGGATACATATTCAGCTTTAAAGCTTTCAGTAGCAAACGCCATTTGTGCCTGTAGCATGTCTGCATTATTACTTTAACAACTGCTCAAATAAAGTAATAATAATTATTAGACAGAGCTTTTTGTAATAGTGAAATCCAACTATGGCACTGAACTATGGCAGTGCTGTGATAGTTGTCTAGATCCGTCAGGGGAGACGCATCACCCTGGCAACCAAACTGTTCTTTAAAAAATGGTTACATTCTTTTGTTAGTGATGCAATTAAAATAATGGAAATATGAAATCAGTTTGATGCGGGACTCAAACTGCGGTCTGTGGCTTCAGTGGTAAAATTATTCCAACTACTGGCAGTTTCCTTTTTTCGCCTTTTAAAGTGGAAACTCTCCTTTCATATAGGCTTGTCAAAATCAGGACCAATGTTGAACTGCACAAGACTAAGAGGATGAATCTGTTCTCAGAAACACGAATTAAAGGATTAAATGTAACTATTTCACAAATTGCCCTTTTGATAAAAGTGGACTTAATTATGAGGTGAAAATACTGGTTGGCTTATAGACCTCAGTAAAGTTTAGTTTAACGGTAAAGTTCATATGAGCAGCTAGTAGAGAGACAAGACACACAGCTGTAGTTTTAATTGGCTCAACCTTTTCTGTCTTGTTATTGCCAGCTTTGTACATGCCACTGCTACCAGCACAAACGGCACCAGGCTATTTAGACTTTTCTTCAAAAACCTTTAGTCTTTGTGAAATTCACAGACTGTCACCCACACGGAGAATAAAGCAGGGACTTTATCAAATAGCAGGTATTACAAACTATAACATATAATCAGTGAAACTGACTGTGATTGACTGGATATCTGTGACACCCATCTGATTTTTTTGAGCTCTGAGGGGCGAGTGGTTTCTATGACTGAGAAGCAGCTCATGTGCAAACTGCTCATCCAAGTCCCAAAATCATACTATGCTTCTATTTTACTCTTATTTAATACAGCATAGTGCTTATTTTAAAAAATCTGGTCATCATAAGAGTAAAAAACTGCGATTTAATCCATTAATTTATCACAAAATGATTTTCATAGCTCGAAAGTGAAGCGAGCATTAGGATCATTTTCCCCACAGTCTTTAATACATCGTTTTTGCCTCCTGATGATGACAGCAGGGCTTCAGTTTGCTAACAAGAAGAGCTTACATCAATCTTCAGCACTCTGGTAACATTTACTGCTGCCCTGAAGGTGAACGTGATAAGAAAACATGTTCACACCATCAATGTGCAGGGATTCTTTTAAAAAGATTCTCATATTATCTTGTTTTCATGTTTCATTTTGCATATACATCAGCCTAAAAAATGCCTCAAAACTGGATCTCATAGGGGCTTTTTAAAGTTTTTTTCCAGTGTCAATAGAAAATGTTCAGTCTTTTACAGTTTGTACTCTTCTTACATAACAGATGCACTCATAAGGTTTTAACACACAGTTCACTCCCCTATCGCTCGGATCTCCAAAGGAATAAATACATATTTAGTACCCATCCAACACACATGTGCATACAAATGTAACGAGCATTGGGGCCAAGGTGAGGCTTACCTGGGTTGGCAGCTGTCCAAATCCAAAGTGCAGAACAAAATGTGCTTTTTCCAAACTCACACAGTCTTTCTCCCCATTTAACTTCTGTTTTATGCAGGTTCTGCCAAACCGCTCACTGCCCCCTGGAAAAATGTTGTCTTGTAGCATCAACGGCAGCTCAGGGGAAGTTCCACAAAGATGAACTTTGACTGTGGGTAAAATAAATGTCTAAATCCATCCGTTTCACAAAGCACTGTTTGTTTACCTTGAACATCTTTAAGCAGGACTGGATTATGGCAAAGAAAAACTCTTTTCAAAGTAAATGCATTAAAATAAATTAAATAAATACACTGAGTGAGTGGCTGCATTGAGGAGCTCGGGTGTGTTTGTCTCTGTTTGCAGGGAGAAGACCGTAACATCAATTAATAGACAAAGAACTGTTTTACTTTTTGACTTTCTTGATATTTCTTTATATACTTATTTTATTTTTTATTAAAAACGCTCTAAGCACTTGCAAACATGTTAGTTATTTGCTTAAGGAAATGCACTCTGTTAAATATTTAGTTCTTGCTTCTACAAAATAATGACTAATTAGTTAACAAAGAGAAACTTAGTGCAGTTTGTTAGATTTTTTAAATGAGCAGTAGTAACTCCAGCAGTAGCACACTGTCCTGCAACTCTTAATGTCTTAAAAACAGCAAAGTTCAGGACAGAAAAGAGACAAATAAACATGGACTGCACACATTTTTCATTGATGAAACTGACATAAATAAAGTGAGGGGAAAATTAACTTCCTATTCAATTTAAACCATATCCAGTAACCCAGTTACACTGAGATCCATCACATGTCCTGGGAGGATGGAGAAGCTGAGCATGAAAACATCCAAGAATCATTGAAGACCGACTGAACCTCTGAAGGCGGTTTGAGAGGGTCTGGGCTGTAGCTTGATAATGAAACGGTGTAAACGCTTCACTCTATAACACCAAAATAAAAGCTTTCATCTTCCTGCAGCTGTGTCAGTGTAACGTCGGCCTATCAGTCCACTAAAAGGCTGCAGTCATGTCTGATTAAAGCAAAAGGGAAACACCTGCACCTACTTCCCCACAAACTGTCAAACACAGAGACGCTGAATGATAATACAGTTACACCATCACAATAAGTATACACAGTACATACGTACATGCATGTTATACATGGCTGCCTCTGACACAAGGAGATGTATGGACCACACTAATACTTATAGCTCCGTGCATATAAATACTTATAAACATACTGTATATACCTATGGTGTTGGTCAATAGTGTAACATTTAAATACAAATGTGCACAGAAGGTTCTGTTTACAGCGTTTTAGTACTAATCAAAGCATTCAAATAAACCCCACACTGGTTAAAACTTGTTAACCAGACAGCAGTCGAATCCTTGTTGGACGCATCATTAACAATAACTTAATGTAAATTTAGGCAACAAATAATATTTTCCTGTAATTCAGCCTTGAAAGCTGCCTAACTTTAGACACATTTACAGTGCATGCACTTGTCCGTTGGCTCTGGTTGGCATGACGTGTTACTCGGTGTGTTCGCAGATCAATCAAAGGGTCGATCACAGCAAACACGGCAACAGTGGCTTGTTAAGCCCCGTTTGTGTACAGTGAACGGATCTAATCAGTGTTTATGTGACTAAATATAATATATTGAACATGCCTGAAGTTTGTTTGATGACATTTAGAATGATGAATGCAAAAGTGATCTACCCAGAACACACCCGCGTGGAAACAATGGCACATTTTCAGATTTCAGTTTGGACTGTCAGTGGTGGAGGAGGAATGCACCAGAAATTTTAATCTCATTTTGACTTTTTGTCGCATCGAGAGGAAGATGGATATTCTTCACCAGGTTGCCCAGAATTGCAATGTTATACCTCAGAAATGTGCTAAAAGGAAAAAGGTCAGGTAGTGACCGGTGCTGAAGAGAGTGCTGGAAAAGAAAGTGAATGAGCTGGAAGGGATTTTGTTCTTTTTAGACAGGATTATTGAGGTATAGAAGCCATGGATGGTCTCCCAGCTTAGCATGCTAATGAGTGTGTTTCTTAAACCTGCCTCCAGATAGAGCAGAAATCCCAAACAGCAGCCCTGCATGTCCTGTTATCAGCCTTCTCCTTCCCAGGCAGCACAGGAGCAGCGATGAGATGAAGCACCTGTTTGAGCCTCGGTGGAACGACATTCTTTATTTTGCATAGAGAGCGAGGAGCTGCTGGCAGCTTTGAGTAGGAGGTGAGCTGTGAGGTGCCGAGGGTCAAGCATCTCCAGGACAGGAGTGCAGTTGCCAGCATACATGTATACAGACAGTTTTCTCTCTTAGCCTCACACTTTACTCTAAACTATACTTCACACATAGGCTTAATGACATGACATGAAAAAAGCCTCATTGAAATAATTCCTCTGTTAAGGGTCGTTTCTGGGGTTCCTGCCCAAAACGAAGACAGTGTTTCTCTGCAATTACAAACTCAACAGTCCTGGTATCAGAATAAAGCTGCCGTTTGTGAGATTACTCAGAGGCGTAAATATTACACCGATGCTGTGTCAAAGTAACACAAGATCTAAGATTTCTGCATTTCTTTTTTGTTCCTTTATTTTATAGCACAAACCCCTTTAACAACATGCTGCAGTGAACAATAAACTCAAAGAATCCTGAAACAACATTTGGACTTTGCTGTCTTTGATCGGTCTTTGCACAGATAAAGGTTTCAGTCAAGACATAACCAGACACATTTGATTGTTATTGTTATTGTTATTGTTATTATTATTTTGGTAGTGAATAGCAGAGATGATTTACATTTATTTACACACCTAAAAACGTTTGTTTTTGAGGAATCACTTGCACACATGATTAATGAGGTTTGTCTTAGCAAAATCAGTGTCTGAGACCTTAACTCGTGTGGAGCAGTAACTTCAGCTTCTTGTGGCCCGTTAGCATGACTGACCCTTCCTTTTATTCATTTGAGCCAACAGAATCACAGTAACATCACTGTGTTTACGTCAATCCCACCAATCACAAATTGCAAAGCAGGAAACATGTAGAGCAGATTTCTGTAACCTTTCAGAAAATGGTAATTTTTTAATTTATTTATTATTTTATGGATAAATGTAGCAGGTAGCAGTGGAAATATACTTTGGATGCAAGACAGCAAAGGTAAGAGAAAAGTCATATTGCTGTAAAGCATAGTTTTGGTCGTCTTTTGCTGCTGGTTCAGTGAATGTTGGTCAGAGTGTGACGAAACGTGCAGTTGTCGACTCTGTGAGATGTAAAGGTGTTACTGTACGTGCTGTCGCGTGAACGGGGGATTCCACGCTTTGTGTTTACGTCATTTTGCAGAATTTGTTGACAAAAATTTTGTTGGCTCTTTTATGTATTTGTTGTTTTAGCTGTGTATGCTGGTTTAAAGAGCTTTTAGCTGAGACTCCGTCATGTCTGTGCATACCACACATGTCTGTAATTAGTTTGGCAGGATAGTGTTGTCACCATCAAACCCTGCAGGCTGGCCACTTTAAAAGGCTGGCTGCTACATACTGCAAACACTGTTGATATCTGTAACGAAGAAAACCTATCAGTCTTAACCATCTCCATGTGTGACGGCAGCCAGTCTCCCTGAGAGTTAATGTGTGTGTTCAGTCAGATTATGGATAGGCTAGACCCTTTGGATGTATGTAGTGTATGGGTGAAGCCTCACTTGTTTGTGTGAATGCATATATACACATAACAGCCTTAATTATATAGAATACACTGAGAGACAAAGTGTGCACTGGTAGTGTTTATTATAGAGAACATAGTCCTGTTCAAACACTGTAGTGATCTATATTATGCTAATAGCCACTCAAGAGAAACAAAAGTCCATTATTACTTTGAGACACGGAGGTCAGCCAGTCAGCTGTGATGAATCTAAATTATTCATTGATGTCTGAGGCTGGTACCTCAGTCACTTGGCCTCCACAATCACCTAACCTGAACCAGGCTGTATACAAAGGTGGAGCCTCAAAGCCAAAGACAGTGCAGAATATTCCTGAAACTGCATCATTATTAGTGGCCAGCAGGGAACGAGGGTGACCCTGCTGGCTGCAAGAAGAAGGAAAATCAAGAGAGCCCGCGGGTCATGTTCTCACACGTTGGACTGGTATGCATGCAGCACTTTTGTCAGCATGTTATTATACAGCTTTTTATTCAGTACACACCCATGGTTAATGTAGAATTACCAGTTAACCTAATGCACATGTAGGAGGAAACCCATGCAGATTTACTGTGGTAGTTACAGCCACCGTGTAATACAACCTATGACCTGAAGCAGCTGAGGTGGTCTGTGGTCAGTTGGACTGAGTAAAATAAGCTAAAGGGCACTCGGCATAAATGAGAACTTCCTTGAGCACTTGTTGAAAGTCTCAGAAAGAAGGAGAAGGGGTATAAAACTGGCATATTGCAGAGGGATGAGTCATCTGCAGGTTATGAAATATAAACCTCACTAAGATGCTGGTAGACTGAGTATCCGTTTCACTCTTCATGAGATTCGCTAGTCGTGAAAAGATCCCAAATCCCTCTGTTTCCTTCCAATAATCTTGGAGCAGATTTTAATGAAGTTGCTCGGCTGTTTTGAGCCTCACCATTAAGTTATGAACCCAGCAGATAAACCAAAGGTCAGAGACTCCGAATCAAAGGATGGTATGAAAGGACTGAAAACTGTTTTCAGATCGAAGAAAATCTACTGGCTACAAAATAATCGTCTCATTGTTTACATCTTACCTAAGCCGGTGGTGACGGTGTGCCTCAGTCCTTACATGATCCAGGATCATTACAGCGCTTCAGCTGCGGTGTTGTGGTCCCTGAAGGAGAGAGACAGTGCAGAATCATCAGAAATTTTTACAAGGTAGCTGCCTTCTTCTCTGCTTAACAACAAGTAAAGTAGGTGAACCATTCCCGAGAGGAGAAGCCATGAAAGTGATGTTAGTTTCAGGAGAAATTCACAGGAAGTCTCTACAGCTGGTCAGTTTCATAAGTCTTAAATGATAAAATGTGCTAATGAGGTGGTTTAATATCAGAAAGAGGCAGAAAATCTCCAGAGGGGGAAGTCAGAGTTGTGAAACTAAGCTTCACATGCTGAAATAGTCTCTCGAATGGGGTCCAGTATGGCTCTACTGGAGCAGTAAGGGGGGAAATGGCCAGTTTGAGGCAGTAAGACAAATGTTAGACTGGTACTGGGGAAAGTGCTTAAACATTTCTGCCGTATTTTGTTTTTTAAAACACCTTATTATGTGGTTTTAGTATAAAATTGTGATAGATATGTTTTATATGGATGGATTTATTGTGAATATTAGAATGCTTTCATGTTTAGTAAGTTAATAAGTTGTTTTCCTTACAGCCACCCTGAGCATACCTGATCTCGTCTGATCTTTGAAGTTAGTACTTGGATGGGAAACCGCATGGTGGGAATACCAGGTCCAGTATAGGGTTACTGTAGGTAACGAGACACAGCAGGTCATCTACCAATCAGAACCTTGGCTGCTACAGCCTGCATGCCAATGTACCCGTGTGCAAGATACTGAACCCACAATTACTCTGAGCTGCTTACTGGAGTGTGATTGTGTGAATTTTAAACAGAAAAAAATGCCTGTGTGTGTGTGAGAGCATTTAGAGTGAGATATATATAAAATATTTTTTCATGTTTTGTTTCTTAATAATACAAATAATATTCAATAAATATTCTACTGGATGTTTTTAAATATTTTTCTGAGATTCCATGGTTTCCAACTATTTTGCTGCATTCTCAGGAACCTTTTCTCTTCCTTTAGCCCATAAATGCACATTTTATTTCTTCCTTTCATATAAACACAATGAGTTGCTCTCTTTATTGTCGCTCCCTGTTGTTTAAAGCTTCTGAGGGGCAGCCAATCAAAAGTGAGCTAATTTAAACAAGAGGGTGGCTATAAATGAGCGGATGAAGTGAAGGGTCACACCACGACCCTTCATGTTTTTGAACTGTGAATCATGCAATGCTACGCTTGCAGACTCCCCAAATAGCATTTTAATCTGTAAATGTGAATTTGTGATGTGAAGCTTTCCAGTCACACATTTTCATGGTTAAAATGTCACATTTTTCAAAGGCCTGTGTTTTAGTAACAGACACGCTCTAAATGAGACAGCTGCTGGTAGTGTAGCAGGTATGCATACACAGTGGTAGCATGAGCTACTCTTATCCCATTTCAGTGGCCTAAAAGAGAACAAGAGCCAATGAGAAAATCAAATATTGAACCTGTCAGTCATGTAGGATCTCCAAGTATTGAGATAATACAGAAATAAACCAGAAAGATATCAGCTAGAAAAGCTCTTAGGGTTGGTGAAGCCAGCAGCCACGCAGAAACAGCAGTAGATATGGATGGGGGGGTTATTGGAATCACAATCAGCATTTGCTTGGAGAGGTATTCTGGCGAGGAATGGAGGGACAGGAAGTCCCGAGCAGCTAACTCGCGGTGGAATCATAACTGGCAAGGAAAGAGTGTGAGATTGGCAGAAAAACTCTGGGATTAGTTGGCTCTGAGAGCTGGGCAGCTGGCATACAAACAAATAAGTTGACCTGACGCACAGGAGACAAAACTTACAAAAGAGACAGACTGCTTAGGAGCGCACGTGCACATACACATACACATACACGTGCACATGCACGTGCACATGCCCACTGTAGTGTTTGAACCACTTTGGAAACTGAACAACCAGAGAGAACAAAAAGAGGGTATAAATGCAGCAGTTTTAATCAGAGGATGAGGCTCAGGTGTGCTGGTTGATTGAGCAGAAGGAGTAGCCACTCCCTCCACACGCATGCACACGCCACAGAAAGAGACAGAAACTGGAAATGTGAGGAGGGAGAAACGGGGGCAGAGGCGAGGAAGTGCTGGCAGGATCATAAAAAGCGGCAGCAGTGGGACACAGCTCATTTGTCACTTAATAACCCCGATGTTGTCGCAGTCGATGCTTGCATTTTAAAAATCAAGCTGTAAAAGATCCTCATTGTTACAGAAATATTATATATTTAATTTTAACATTTTCATGTAAAGATGTTAGCATGAGTCACCCCCCCACCACACACACACACACACACACACACACACACACACTACACTAACATGCATTTCCTAACCTAAAACCAACCTTAGTATAAACGTAATCAGGTCTTATTTTTATTATGTAAAATTTATGTTACAGAGACTCGCTTTTTGTTCTCATGAAAAAAATGCATTTCCATAAAGTCACGTTTAAGGTCCCCACATTCTGAGTAATACCAGCACCACCTCTCTCTCTCACACACACACACACACACACAGGCAGTTTAGAGAGGAAGGCAGCAATAGAGAAAAAGGCGAGAGGATTAAGATAGGAGCTGTTGTGCGTTCATCCCCGAGGAGGTCATTCTGCTGGGTTTCTCTGTGGAAGCAGCCAGCACTCAGAGCTGAGAGGTTTATTTAGACCCTATCTGTACTCCAACACCTTCAGGCCCTATTGTACACGCAGGAAATGACATGGGAATTGCAAAAGGTGCACTTGGAAATGTCATCATACAGTCTGTATGTATACAAATTAAAAAGACACCATGTGATTGGCGTATAACCGTTAATGGAGATCCGAGACACGCTATTGTCATGATGATGTTCATGCTTGTAAAAAATTAGTTCAGGCACACTCTGGAGTTTTTCAAGACATTTAATTACTCGCGTTTCTTTGATTCATGTAATTTCTCTTTATGCTAATCGTCTTACACAGTGTGTATGCACACATTCAGTAAAAATATAATTTCCTCTTTTGTCTGGCAATCTATTGCTATGAAAACCCTGTAACCAAATTTATTGAGTAACTGCATTGTTACTTTACTTCAATCCCATGTGCATACAGAGGACAGCTATCTCAGCTCTACTCCCACACAAGGTCACTCTCCTGCTAATAGAGTCGCAGCCTGGCTGCGTGAAACACTTGATGTTGCTGTCATTCTGAAAAAGAAAGCAAACAAGAAGCACAGCTGATAGACAAGCATAAAGCAGTGAAAGCTGGAAAGGAAGTGATGCTCCACTATCAATTAAACTAGCTTGAAAAACCAAATTACAATTCAGAATTGGAGGGAAAAGAACAAAAGGATTTTGAAACATTGAGATAAATTAAGTTTTACAGGTGTAAGTCACAGATACAGGTCTTAATATGATGTTTAACAAAGAGCACTGTAACCAGGCTGATGGCCCTTTGGCTCTAAGCACTACTGACTTACTTCAGTTTACAAATACAAATTAAAATAAGTTCAATCTCTAAAGAATGTGTAACTGATGTATCATCGAACTGGACTGCTGCTCGTCTCTTATTGGTTTTTCTGAGCTGACTTCAATATTTACTTCATCTACAGTATATCATTAACATGTCTATCAGACTCTGTCTCTACTTACGAATGTGCCTGACTCTTACTGTAAGCTGCTGTATCTGCCCTGTAAACTCAAGTGCCATATTAAAAATGTACTCTGGATGACATTAACGTGGCCTGTAGCGCTCTGGAACCTTGGAGTTATTTTTAAACAATATGCGTTCTTTACCTCACATAAATAAAAATGTGTGCCTACGACTGCTTCTTTCACTTCTGCAGAGTTAAAGCGCAGGCTCATTGAGTCAGAACCTGTTTATGCTGAAAGGAAACTCATGAGCCACTCTCCTGTGTGTGTGTGTGTGTGTGTGTGTGTGTGTGTGTGTGTGTGTGTGTGATCGTAGGAGTGGAGTCAGGTGCACAGGAAGTCAGGCCAGCTGCTCTTCACCACCCTCTGCTTGGTTCCAACTGCATCACGCCTCCAGATCGTGGACTCTGTTCTCACGTATTCAGCCGTTTCACTAAGTTTAATAGCTCACTTTTCATAAATGCCACTAATTGGCTCTTCAGCTCTGCCTGACTCCAGCCTCTGTCTCCTCTCTGGACTCCTCTCCTCCGGCTTCCCTCTACTGGAACCTTGCCAACCTTTTCCCTGCTCCTTACTCCAGACGCTCATCTCCGACTCAGCTACCTCCCAGCCAGCCATCCAACTTAGTATTCCCCTACAGATTCTCCAGATTTGTAAATAAATCTTTGACCTTTTGATTCATCTTGTGAAAGCCCAAGCGCAGCACAGACTCCAAACTTACATTTGCACATAGCTTTAACAATATCCCCTCCATATTCATATCAAAGAGTGTTTGCTAGATTCATAGTTAAGTCTTAAATTCACGCAGCATGAAATACACATGGAAATCAATTCTTTACTAGTTTTTTTCCGTATTACTAAAAAAGCAGCATACACATTTGTTAATGTTATGACTTTTATAATTTGTCTGCATCACGAAGCCTCCTGCTGAATCTCTAACATGATGATTCAATATGCTGCAGGAAGAGTTGTAACAGGAAGCAAATACAATACAAGCTTCAATTCATACAAACACACAAAAACACGACACAAAATTGTGCTCTCACACAGAATCCTGATCCATCCTCATCATATCTAAAAGCATTTCACTCCCACAGTGAAGGTTCCTTGTGCTTCCTAGTTTCAGAGAGTGGGAGGCTGTCTCCCGTGGAACCAGCCCACAGTCTGAGTTCAGGAGCCAAACACACCATCTACTTTAATATTAGCTTTAAAATGTTCCATTTTAATACATCTTGTTAGTGCTTGAAAAATCATTGGCCTTAGTGCTTTGCACTACTTCCTGTTGGTGCATTTTCCATTGCCTTTGCCTTCCTTTTGTTCTGTATATATTCCTCTTGATTGTATGCATTTCTCCTGTTTGTTATTTATTCCTGCTGTCTCACTAGTTACATGTTATTCATGCACAGTTGGTGTGGAGCACCCATCATTTTGTTGTACATGTACAATGACAATGAAGGCCTATTCTATTCTGTTTCATTCTATCTGGTCCTTTTTGCACAGAGGATGGACACAGACAAAATGACCTCCATCAGGCCACTGGTGTTAATGTCTCTGACCAAACAATCAAAAACGGACTACATGAGGAGCACTGAGGGCCCAGTGTTTTATAGTGGACGCTATGTTTGGTGCCATATGTTTGGCATTTGCCATAGAATACCAGAATTGGTAGGTCCAATGCCAGTGTCACCCTGAGCACGTGTGCCCAATCTTTCCCATTTTGTTCATTTATGGCGCCTGTGTGTTTGGCACGCCGTCTATCGCTCTTTTTTATTTGTTTTATTTTATTGTTCTTACTAACTTTGTGCAACGTGTCAGCTCAACATTGTCTTATGATCGCCAGACATTATTGGAATTAGGTTTATCCACGCAGATCTTAGATTGGCCTGGAAACAACAACCAAGGCTTTCTGCCTCCCTATCTGGAATTAACACCACCGCACTGGCGCTCCTTACCACTGCCACCAGATTCCCGGAAGCAACGCAGGAGACAAGGTTTTGGTTAATTAATGCCAGATCTGTGGCAAATAAGACCTTTATTTTGAAAGAATTTTTCTCTTCCCGTGCGCTGGATTTTCTTTTTCTGACTGAAACTTGGATCCATCCGGCGAGTTAAGTGCCTTCACTGAGCTGCTGCCGGCTGGCTGTGCCTTTCTTAATGTTTCTGGTCGTGGAGGAGGACTAGCTGTTGTTTTTAAGACACATTTTGACTTTAAGCAGCTATCCCCATCGACTCCGCACACCAGCTTTGAACTGAGCTGGGCCACTCGCCCTCGATTGTTTATCGCCCCCTAAATATAATAAGGAGTTCTTAGCTGAGTTTTCAGAGTTTCTTGCCGACTGTGCTTCACGCTATGATCAGATCCTTCTGCTTGGTGATTTTAATATACATGTTTGCTGCCCTGGGAAGCTCTTGGCCAAGGACTTTCTGGACTTAGTGAACTGTTTTAATTTTGTTCAATCTGTCAACAGGTGCCACTCAAAAATGTGGTAACACATTGGACTTGGTTTTATCTTATGGTGTATTTGTAATGTGCATGTTGAGGACCCTGTATTCTCTGACCACATGCCTGTTTTATGTGATAATCTTCCTCTTAATTCTGTTGTTAAACAGGCTGCTCCTGTTCGTTGTTATCGTGCTTTTGTCTCAGACCCTGCTGAGCGGTTTTCCTTTCTGTTTGATCAAGTCGTGTCCTATCCTCCTTTTTTGTCCACCTGGGATGATTTACTTTCTTATTTTGATTCTGCTTGTAAATGTGTCCTCGATGTTGTTGCTCCTTTAAGACTCAGGCAGTGCCCAAGGCTAGTCCCTGGTTAACTGATCTTACCTGAGCGATTAGAAAAGAATGTAGGAGATGTGAAAGACGGTGGAAAAAAGACAGGCTGTATATCTCAATGGAAGCCCTCAAAGCTAGCTGGTTATCAGAGAGCAGTGAAGGTCGCCAAACACTCCTACTTCCCTCAACTTATTACTGCCAGCTCACATAGCCCTCGTGTTCTGTATAACACTATAAAGTCTGTACTTAATATTGAGGGCTATGCTTCCTTGCTGTCATCTAAGGCTTTGTGCAATAAGTTTATTAATGTCTTTGTGGACAAGGTTGCTAACCTGAGACCTCCAACTCTTGCTATTGCCGACCCTTCTAAGCATGTTTCCTGCTCATGTTAGCTTTCCGCCTCTAAGTTTCCTTTTCTAAGTACGATCTTGGAAAGGATTGTTTATACTCAGCTGATGGACTACTTGAACAACTTCCAGTTGTTTGGAATTTTTAAGCCATTTCACAGAGACAGCCCTTGTAAGAGTAATGAATGGTGTTTTGGTGGCTGCTGATCGTGGTAAATATGCAGTGCTGGTCTTATTGGACATGACCGCTCCCTTCGACACAGTGGATCACGATCTACTGATCTCCCACCTTCACCATTGTGTGGAAATTTCTGACTTGGCACTGTTGGGGTTTAAATCATACCTGTCTGACAGGAGTTTTAGCGTTATGTTGGGGTCGGTTTCATCCCCTCTGCGTTGGGGTGTGCAGCAGGGATCCATTCTTGGGCCACTTTTTCGCTATATCTTCTCCCTCTTGGCGTGATTGTCATTTAATTTATATGCTGATGACTGCCAGCTTTACTTACCTTTCTGTCATGTGGATACCTTCCCAATTCAACCTCTCCTTAACCATCTTAGTGATGTTAAGTCATGGATGGCTAAAAATTGTTTAAATTTTAACAATTGTAAAACAGAAGCCATTTTATTTGGCCCAAATTGATTTTCCGACCCTCCAGATGTTGATTTCACCAATAAACTGGACTGGGCTACAAACACCACAGCACTTTACAGGAAGTAGAGTCGCCTCTATTTTTTTTGACTGAGGTCCTTCAACATCTGCCAGACAATGTTCAGGATTTTCTACGAGTCTGTTGTGGCCAGTGCGATCCTCTACGCCGTTGCATGCTGGGGAGCAGGCTGAGGGTCGCTGATGCTAACAGACTCAAACTGATCCGTAAGCAGTGTTGGGAAGGTTACTTTTAAAATGTATCCCACTACAGATTACAGATTACATGCCCCAAAATGTATTTTGTAATGTATTCTGTTACGTTACTCAATGAGAGTAACTATTCTGAATACTTTGGATTACTTAATATTCAATTCAATTCAATTGAATTCAATTTTATTTATATAGCGCCAAATCACAACAAAAGTCGCCTCAAGGCGCTTCATAGATACAGAGAAAAACCCAACAATCATATGACCCCCTATGAGCAAGCACTTTGGCGACAGTGGGAAGGAAAAACTCCCTTTTAACAGGAAGAAACCTCCAGCAGAACCAGGCTCAGGGAGGGGCGGGGCCATCTGCTGCGACCGGTTGGGGTGAGAGAAGGAAGACAGGATAAAGACATGCTGTGGAAGAGAGACAGAGGTTAATAACAGATATGATTCAATACAGAGAGGTCTGTTAATACATAGTGAGTGAGAAAGGTGACTGGAAAGGAAAAACTCAATGCATCATGGGAATCCCCGCCTACGTCTATTGCAGCATAACTAAGGGAGGATTCATCACCTGGTCATCTGGTCCAGCCCTAACTATATGCTGCCCTCCTCCCGGTGGGACATGCCCGGAAAACCTCACCCAGGATGGGCAGGGTTACCAGGGCCCCGCCCTGGAGCCAGGCCCAGGGAGGGAGCCCGAGGGCGAGCATCTGGTGGCCGGGCCTTAGTCCATGGGGCCCGGCCGGGCACAGCCCGAAAAGGGGACATGGGCCCATCCTCCCGCAGGCCCACCACCCACAGGAGGGGCCGTAGGGGTCGGGTGCATTGTGTGCCGGGTGGCGTCCAGGAGAGGAGACCCTGGCGGAGTGATCCCCGGCTACCAAGACTGGCAATTGAAAAACAATCCTTTATTTAAATCCTGAAAAACAGGATTAAAATACTTGGAAATTTCACTGGAACATTTAAAGTTCCAGTTTGTTTGTTTGCATCTGTTTTTGCACACAATTGTCTTAATTTGTGACCATGTATAGTGTTTATATTATGTTTATATTATGTAATGTTCAGGTCTCTCCTAAATTAAATTTCTATCAAACATGGAACAAATCTGCGCGTGTGTGCTGAGAGATAATAAATACTAACGTTTTTTGTAAACAATACAAATTATTCAAGAACCTTCGTTGGTTTTCCAAATTTTTGTCGACATTTTACATAATGAAATGTTACTCTATATTGATGCAAAAATGATGCAGGAAAAAAAATCACCAAAATGCAGATATGCAATAAAATGTATAAGACTCAAAATTCCCTGCAGGACCCTCAAAACATCCTCACATAATGCGCTCAAGTTAAACATTGTACACCCATTATAGCTTTCTCTGTTTTGTGTGTTTTCTGCTTTAATGATGTGCCTTGTGTTGTCAGTTGCCATTATATTTACAAAAAAAAAGATGATCTATTGTGTGCTCAGTTCAAACAGTTTTACATAGACAGGATTCAGGCTGGAAGATCTTGTTTGCTGAAATTAACGTAATGTATAGGTTTGTTTGTTTGCAGGTGTTGCAGATGTTGGCAGCAGTTGATGAGTTGAATGTAAAGATTATTACTGAAACAGACCATCATCTTTCCCAAACTAAAGCCGCCACGGTCTAAACAGATAAACAATTGTTTCCACAGAAAAAGAAAAGTTTAATGACATTTAGCTCATTATTTGCAGAAAACAAATATTCGTTTTTTTCCCAGAAACATTCACTATCAGTGTATTTGCAGCTTGCTGAATACGTAAATTAAAAATCTTTTTCATTACCTTAATACAAAACATAATCTAGTTGCAACTCTTCTTTTTGCCCTTGCAAATAATCAGATTATGTAAATGGAAAAATAGTTTTTTGGCACAGACTTAATTATGTGGAAAAATTACCAATTAGCTTATTTTCAGTCTTGATTATACAATTGCTGCTAACTCGGCCAGAGAAGCTGCTCTTGCATAACAGTGCATACTCCCTTATTGATGGTGGATAAGTGGAACAATTGATGCTTATTCATTTCTCTTAAGCTAAAAGCACACTTCAAGGGGAACACTTAAATCAATAAACTGCTTTTTGAGGACACGCGCTTAGAGTCTGAGTGTAAAGGAGTTTGTGAAGAGGCAGCTCTCACAGCTGCTAGTGCAACAGTCATGTGTTGGTTCTTCAAGGTGAAAACACACTTTGGGTTGTGTTACTGTAGCACCAGATTGTGTGTTTCCTACAGGTTAATGTTAGAGTAACTGATGATTCAACACTGACCACAGGCGTGTATTCAATTCAAAGTAAGTGCAAAGAATGAAGTGCCATTTGAATGTGTGAAAAAGGTGGCATGTAGTGTAGAGTGCTCTAAAGTGTCAACAGTGCTGGAAGAGTATAAATGCTTATCCAGTTGGTCTTTACGTGACAAATGCAAGCAGGCAACTTCTTACTTCACTTCAAACGTTCAGGTTTTTCATTGTCACAGGACTTTTAACATTAGCTGTACATCCTGTTGCTGAGCTTGGAAAAGCTGGATTTAAATACTTCATCGCCTTTAAACTGAATGAATGTGTGCAATGCTACTGCAACATTTTACCTACTTTGCACATTTGCAAATTTGGGCTTTGGGAGCTTTAGTTCAGACTGGATCAGATACTTTAGTTCTCCTGTTGTAGGCTTGAGCTGCTTGGGGACCTCGTGATTCTCTAAGCTCCTCCTCTCTCCTTTGCGTGGCATATGTATACGTAACCATAGCATATAATTTATTGTGTGTCTTCTATCCTACAGTTTGTGTTTCTCTTCTCTGCTCCTTCCTGCAAGTAAACCAATCAGGCATACCATTAGGTGAAGTGAATAACACTGATTATGTCTTCATTGTGCCACCTGTGGGTGGGATACATCAGGGAGCAAGTTAATATTTTCTCCTTAAACCTGATGCGTTAGAGTAAAAAATAGCGTAACGATCTGATGTTACATCATGTGCTCCTCGTGCTCTTCGTGGACTACAGCTCAGCCTTTAATCATCCCGGACATCCTCATCACCAAACTGGTCACTCTTGTCCTCCCTCCTCTCACATGTGCCTGGATAAAGGACTTTCTCACAAACCGGCCCCAGACTGTAAGACTCGGCCCTCATCTCTCCTCCACTCGCACACTGAGCACCGGCTCCCCACAGGACTGTGTGCTGAGCCCCCTCCTGTATTCTCTCTACACCCACGACTGCAGTTCGACTCACAACAACAATCTCATCATCAAGTTTGCCGATGACACCACGGTAGTCGGACTCATCTCAAGGCAGCCTACAGAGAGGAAGTCCTGAAGCTGGCAGCCTGGTGTTCAGAGAACAACCTGGCACTGAACACTAAGAAAACCAAAGAGCTCATTGTTGACTTCAGGAGACACAGCACTGACTTGGCCCCCCATTACATCAACGGGGAGTGTGTGGAGGGGGTCCACACCTTCCGGTTCCTTGGTGTCCTCATCTCTGCTGACATCTCCTGGACAGACAACATCTCAGCGGTCGTCAAGAAGGCCCAACAGAGAGTCCTCAGGAAGTACAAGCTGAACTCCAACCTGCTGCTGACCTTCTACCGCTCGTCCATTGAGAGCCTGCTAACCTACTGCATCACGGTATGGTACGGCAGCTGCACCAAGGCGGATAGAGTGAGGCTTCAGAGTGTGGTCAAGACAGCACAGAAGATCATCGGCTGCCCTCTCCCCTCCCTGATGGACATCTATTCCTCCCGCTGCCTCAGCAGAGCAGCAAACATCATCAAGGACAGCTCCCACCCTGGCTTCAACATGTTCAGCCTGCTTCCCTCAGGGAAGCGCCACAGGTGCATCAGCACCAAAACCCACAGACTCAAAAACAGTTTCTTCCCCAAAGCGATAACCACCCTGAACTCACACATGCACCGATAACACAGCCCCCCCCCCCCCCCCTTCTTTTTTTTCTTTCCCTTTTCTTCCCACTTCCTGTATGGACCACCACTGTGCAATACCAAGTCTATGTGCAATAACCCAACTGTATATAAACAACACTATTTATTACATATTCCTTTTTGTTTTTGTTTTAAACCGGCTTGTATATTTGTACATTTTATATATATATATATATATATATCTTTTCCCTCTGTTAATACTGTCCATATGTATATAGCGCTGCAGAACTGTGCCCCCCCCCCCAGCATGTTTGCACTGAGTAGGAGATGCCCTGTGTCTCATTGTACAACTGCATAGTGACAATAAAGGCATTCTATTCTATTCTATTCATGTGGATGGCCGGGTGTGTGTGTGCGTGTGTGTGTGTGTGTGTGTTGTTGGGGAATACGTTTCGCTACGGTGCATTATGGGAAGAAGACAAGCCAGCAGAGGCAGTGTGATGCTTCAGGCAACATTCTGCTGGGAAACTTTGGGCCCTGCCATCCATGTTGATGTTACTTTGACACGTACCACTTAGCTGAGCATTGTTACACACCATGTAGACCCTTTCATGGAAATGGTACACCCTGATGCCTACGACCTCTTTCAGCAGGATAGTGCTACCTGCCTCAAAACAAAAATGGTTCAGGAGTGGTTTGACGAGCACGACAAGTGTGACTTGGGCCCACATTCGCCATATCTCAATGTAATGGAGCATCTGTGGGAGGTGCTGGACAAACCAGTCTGATCCATGGAGCCCCACCGTGCAACTTGTAGTACTTAAAAGATCTGTTGGTGTCACTGCGGGTTACGCTAGTGTGTTAGTTTAACGGACCCAAGAGCAGACCCAAAGGAACTTGACTTGAATGTTTAAACAGAAAGCGAGTCTTTAGTTTGGCTGATCACATGGAATAAAAACAAAGTAACACAGACGACCCAACAAAGACTGAATGAAACACAAAGACTAAACAGCCACAGGGATGATCAGGGGAGTGGAAACACACGAAGGCAAACAGCTGACACACATGATCCTGATGATGGGACAGGGGAAGTAAAACTAAATACAATGAACAAAGAACACCAGACTCTTTCAAAATAAAACAGGAAACATGACTGAGGCAGACATAATACTGATTTGACGACATGAAAGGATCGAGATGAACCAGGACTAAAGACTGAGCAACTAAGGAACTTTAAGATAACTAGATGATTTAACATAAACAATGACAAAATACAAGAAGCTCAGATTATAATTGATTATATCAACAACCAGAACCTAACATATCTTCAGTAACATAAGGTAACAATACAAACTCAAAATGCTGGGTCACAGACCCAGCCCGTGACAGTTGGTAGCATCTTAGAGTCAAATAGCACAACATTCAGGGGTCTAGTGGAGTCAGGGTTGTTTTGACAACAAAATGGAGACCAACACATTCGGCCTATACCTGAGTGTGGTGGGGCGTGGTTTGCAGTGCCGTGCGGCGAGTTAAACACAGGGAATTAGGGTTGTGTTTTTGGTTTGGTGTATGTGCGGCTGGCAGCTTGTGAGCTGCAGCCACGGTAAATAACGTCTCAAAACCTCGACCCGCGGACTCGCCGTGTCTCATTCACGCCACACTGAGCGCAGTTACTAAATGATTTTTGAGTCTTTTAGTTTCTCTATCATGGGCTCATCAACTCACAATGTAAAGTGCATGCACACGACCAGTTTAGTTTGAAACTACAAAATGAGTGAAACGTATCTCATCTGTCGTATTGATTTTGTTGTATTTTTCTTCAGTTTCTCCTCATGTTTTGTCCCCATCATTTTACACTGAATATGTATATTTTACAGCCTCATATATAATTGACAGTAAATTCTAGCACTTTGTCATCCATTAAAAATACACATCTCCCCGTCTGGTAAATGTTGAATGAGCAGACGATGCTGGAGAGCAAAGTGTCAGCCTTCTGGCTCAGCTGCATTGACTGCTGTGCCTGTTCAATAGACCTTTTTTTAAAGCAGGCAATTTGACTTATCAGAAAAGCACAGGTGTGTCTGCTCTTTTACAGCGTCCAGGACAGTGTGACGGTGAGCCAACACCAACAATGTGAGGACCCTGAAACTGAAGGAGAAAATGGGAATCATTCTTATTCCTCACAGCCAGGTTTTCTTCTCACTGTCACATGCCGAGACAGAATCAGGGTTACATTTAGAAATTATGAACCAGGTTTCTGGAATACACCTCAGACACTCCGCACCTGTATGTATACAGAGCAGCAACATAGTGAGGTGAAAATGTGTCCTCCTGTCTGTGTCCCCACACTTTGTTGTAACTTTTTCTTCCCTGTCTGTGTGCATGTGTGAGTGTGTGTCCGTCATTCTGCTGTGTGTTTCACTTCCTGTGCACCTGGCAGGGTAATCACTCACCTGTGTGCAATCTGAGGACTTCTCATCTGCTACTCAAGCCTGAAGATTCCCTCAGTTGATGCCAGATTGTCGTACTCACTGTGGTAATAAAGTTCAGCTCCCCATGTTCTGTATTTTGCTTTGTGAGAAATCTGTTTGGTTTCAACTTACCTGATTCTCCTTTGTGTAGATGCTTCCAGCTGTCACCGACCTGTAAAGAGAAACCTCTGAAGAAAAGGAAATCTGTGAAGGGAGGTTTCATCTGCCTGCCTCCCTCGCTTTCCTCCCAGAAAGAAGACCCTCAACTAATTTACAAGTTGTATTCAGTTTGAAATCTGTTTAAAGTGCTGGTGCTAAATAACTTGTAAACCACCTGATTGTGTGTAGGGTTCTGTACGTAGCAGAGCAGCTAATCACTGCCATCTATTGAAAGTCAGCACTCAAGCTAAGCTTTTGTCAGGGAGGTGCCCCTCCCCGAGCGGGGTCAGGGATGGAGTGGCAGAGGGGGGCGGGAGAGCTCACAGGCATGCACCACATGTCGCACCGGGCACCCAAGACAGCCTGTGCTTGGGGGGACGACGGCGCTTCCTGAAGGCCCCCTGTGACTGCCCTGTGACACGGAGGTCTCCGATTGGTTGCAAAGAGACACACAGACAGGCGTAGCGCCACGAGGAGCACGGGGCCGCAAAGTGCATTCAAAGTGTTGATGATGAATGTGTCCTGCAATTCACATTAGTTCTTGCAGCTAGCTGCATTCTTCATCGACGCACGAGCCGAGTGATTCACCGCTAAGAGTTTAAAGTCTGTTTTATTTTTAGCTTTAGCTAATGTTTGGAACCAGCTTAAAGGTGGCGGCTTAAGTCAACCCGTATCTATGGATGGGTACCGGTATCAGTTCTGACATAAACGGTAGTAACCAGACCGAAAAGCAGCGCACATTTGGTGCTTTATTTCCCTGAGATACACTTTGGATTCCAGCCAATCATTTTACCTTTGCGAGCGTAGTAGGCGGGGCCAGGTACGTACGTTCTTTTAGAGCAGAGCTACAGATTAAAAATGCCCAAGGCGAAGCGGTCAAAAGTCTGGCTGTACTTCACAGCAAAAGATGCAAACTCAGCAGCAACAAGTGCTTTAAGCTGATACTGTGATGCTGTCAAAGGAGGTAACACCTCGAATCCGATGAAACACCTGGCGACGCATAGCGTTTTTTTTAAAGCCGAGAAATGCACCGTATTTGATAGCTTGCTGCGAGACCTCACACCGAGCACATCTACTGCAGGGTGTGGTGCCTGTTATCTGACCCGGAGTTAGCAACATCCCCCAAAAACACGAAGAGGAGAGTCCTGGCCCCTAGCCCTGCCAGTGTAGCAGAAATGATGAGGATGATGATGGCAGCAGCAGCCGTTCTTCTCTGCATGAGTAGCTTAATGTTGTTCGTGTGTAATTTACGTTGAGCAGGCTAACCACGTTATTACATTAATGCATGTAAGGTGAACTAGCAAACATCATCATAGCTACATGCGGCTGTCTTCTTGTTTGATGGCAGATGCTCCCTTCACCCTGGACAAAAAGGCCAAAATGACCAAAGAAAAAGTGGAAAACAGTTAAACTGTGTTTTTTCCATTGATTAATTAAGCACTGCTTCCAGCACGTTTCAAAAGTACCGGTTTGGTACTGGTATCGGATAAAACCTAAACGATACCCATCCCTACCCGTATCACATGTGAGTGGCGTGGGGGTTTGCACTGTTGCCGAGTCGACTACCACAATTCAAATACATGCAATTATTTGGGTTAGGTTAACTGGTGATTTTAAACTGCCCATAGTTGTGAGTGTGTGTTGAGTCTCTGTGTCACACTGGCGATGTGTCCAGGCTGTACCCTGCCTCTCGCCCTGTGGGTGCCGGGGATAGGCCATTCATGGACATGCACATGGAAGGGACACTGTTTCCAGTGTTTGACCAATCAGAAAAAGCGATTGGTAATAGCAGCAGAGCAGCACATTTTATGATAAGCTGTGTAGTTTAGATGTAAGGAAATTGGAGGAAAGGGTAACATAATAGGGGGGGAAAGGAAAATAAACTGCAGTTAATTGCAGAGGCGCAGTCATACAGGTGAAATTGCTGAGAGCAAACAATTACCAAAGACAAGAACAGACACACAAGGCAAGGGGTCAACAAAACAGAAACCCAAACACAGACCAGCCAGAATAAGTGGAATTACAGGTTGTAGAAGAAGAAAAATATATAAAAACTAGCATAAAGTATAAAGTACATACAATGAAATATGAAAATATGCCCCCATATACACAAAGTAATTATTATTAGCACAGTACCCCCTACAGCCTAATACCCTCACATGGTAAAGCTGTGATATAAAACTCATTATTTTTATTATCACTATACTGGTAGATCTGGACACGAAACGACACCTTTGCAGCTCAGTGTGGAAGTAATGAAGTGGCAAAGCAGTTATTAGCCTACATCCCTAATGACTGAAGACTGGGTCTCCTTCTTCAGATCATTACAAGTGCCATTCACACATCCTTTATTCTATTAGAGAGAGGAAGTCTGGGTTATTACAAATTTTCTAATAAACCCAGAGATGTGAGCAGTCGTCTGCTGGGCTGAATATGGTCACATCGGTGATACTGTATCAAATGCTCTGGATATAAATCAGCAGCCACGGCCCAGTTTGTGTCAGAAATACAAAAAAGCAAACTTTGTTTCAAAGAGAAATTTCAAGTGTGTTCGTGCACAAGATTTGTTTAATGATTTATACAATCTAACATCAGAATAACGTGTTTCTGAGCTCCAGCCTCAGCGTTACAGTATTTTTCTAATATTTCTTACCAGCACTGCTGCTGCTGACGTTTCTTTGAAATCATTTTGAATAAAAAATAGATCAAACCCCTGGTTGTTTCACAAGCTCACTCTAACCATACATAATAAAATTAAGAAATAATAAACTTTGGTCCACTGTAAGCGTTTCTGGCTGATGTACAGTGTCAGCAGCGGTGGTTTAGGCGGTGCAGCAGGTCATCTACTAATTGGCAGTTGGTAGTTCAGTCCATAGCTGCTCCAGGCTGAATCCCAAAGTTACTGAACACAGAGTTGTTCCAGATGTCTTCATCGTTATAGAGAAATGGAAGATAGAAACGCATGTTAACATACAAGAAGTGTGTGTGTGTGTGTGTGTGTGTGTGTGCGTGTGTGTGTGTGCGTGTGTGTGTGCGTGTGTGTGTGTGTGTGCGTGTGTGTGCGTGTGTGTGTGCGTGTGTGTGTGTGCGTGTGTGTGTGTGGTGTGTGTGTGTGTGTGTTGTGTGTGTGTGTGGTGTGTGTGTGTGTGTGTGTGTGTGTGTGTGTGTGTGTGTGTGTGGTGTGTGTGTGTGTGTGTGTGTGTGTGTGCGCGCGCATGGGGGGATTGCTATTCTATTTACTAATATAAAATAAAACACAATGCAATACAGTACATTATGTTATGCTGTCCCCGTATGAAAATGCACTGAAACTCACAACAGGAAGTGAAAGAGCAGATTTCTCTCCACGTCACGATCTTTATCTAAACCTAATGTGAATAAAATCAAAGCAAAAATATCATAGAAATTAAACTGCCATCGTTTCAGAGCCAAACTCAAGACTCCAAGTAAGACGGGGGAACAACAAACAACAACGGAGTCAAACAACCAGAAACTCCAAGAAACACACGAAGGGAGAAAAACAGACAATTCAATTCAATGTTATTTATACATCACAACAATGGGTTTGCTTTATATTTTAAGACATTAAAAAAATACAAAGGAAATCCCAACAATCAGGTACCCCTGAAGTAAAACTCAAAACATGACAGGAGACGACTCCCACAGTTAAACTGGAAAAACTAACAAACAGCAAGATGAACTTCACTCAGGCGACAAACACAGTGGAGGGAAACCCTGAGGGGACTAATGAAACTAAAATCCTGAATAAAATATAACACACAGAAAAGTGGCTGAACATGAACAAAATCAAATGTCAAGCAAAAAACAACCAAAGCATTCAGAAGTCCCAAACAGGTTCACGGTCTCCTGGTGAACCCCTCGCCCTCTGCTCTCCAAGTGTTGCTCTTTAAAAGAGGTTCATTGCTGCTTTACGTCTAATATTCCTGCAGCCGTAGCATCATTGCCCCAATGTCAAACACTCCTTGTCTGATTGTGCCATCAGCACCAGACAGAATGGGAGCGTTCAACACCCTGGGATGAGAACGGTTTGGATCTACACGTGGACAGATTGTTCCCGGACTTTACTGCTAGAAATAGTCCAATACAACATTCATGTTAGATATATTATTCAAAACAAAAAGCTGAATTCATTTTTTATTCTTCCACTCAAACCAACCTTGTTTCTCTTTGGAAAACAGGAATAAAACATCTTATCCAGCCCACAGAATCCACTGGATTATAGAGATGCTCTGTTTGCTTTTAAACCACAACCATCTGATTCCTGGCTGCAGACAGCAATCACTGTGACCGCTGTGAGTCGCATGAAAGGCTGGATGAAAGTCACTGATATCCACTGAGAACAGAGACACTCAGAATGAAATTAATGCGATTGTGTGACTTTGATTTATGGGAATTTAAAGAAACTGAAGCAGCTGTTTGACTGAATGTTTAACCTATGTGAATATATGTTTAGAATTAAACGATGAAGGACATAAAACCTGCGACTGACAGAAATGGTAATGCTGAGAACATTACAGATGAGCATTTTAAATTATCTATATTTATTTTGTCGATTTGATGTTCAAAGACTCAAATGATCAGAAAGAAAACACAGCACTGCCACCACAACTGTACTTTAAATGTATTTAATGTGATTCTTCAACTCAGCACACAACCTTGACTTTAAGTGATGACGTGATGAACCCTTTCAGGTCCAAACTGCTCTGTGTTTATTAAGGCTGCTGTGTTTTTAACACGTTTTAATAGTTTGCATCTTGTTCTGTTTAATCTCAACAAGCCCGTAAAAACAGTCAGTGATCACTGTCGGCCTCTCTCGGTTTTTATCACCACTGTTCATTTTACAGCTCAGTGTTTAAACCCTTAGGATGTAGCTGCAGCCCAGCAGCAGTATATTAATGACTAACCTCGTATTGTGGATGGATTATCTCAGTTGTTCTCCTGCTGAAGTTTGGTCCGTTTACAGCATCCTGCCATGCGACTGCATTTGTCTCTAACCATCAGGAACCCTCACGTTAACTTTTATTGAGTGGAAAAAAGTTAGCTTCATCCTCCAGTTTCACTGTGTTTATGCTAACATAGCTGTGTTGCTAGCGATCACGTAGCACATCATTATCTACCAGCTAGCCCAACGTCAGTAACCCTACAAACGTCACTGCTGTGTAGTTTTCTGTCTTCATTTATGTTAGAAGTGACAGCAGAGCTGTACGTTTGAATTTTTCATTAATCTCTCAGTCAGAACATGCTATATCATGTTTAGGTGGAAGCTAGCGAGCTAACTTCCTGCTAACTTCTGTAATAAATCCTGTTTTCATAGATGCCTGGATGTTAAACTTAATTGTTACAGCTGGTAAAGCAGCAACGCTGATCATTTTATTACAGATGAAAGAATTTAGACAGTTTGTAACTCTCAGTGATGCTGCAGTGTTCGTTTGACTTTATAACCTGCAGCAGAGTTTGGGCCTGACATGGCTGATGACGTCAGACTTAAAGACCAGATAAGAATATAATCTGTAACATGACAATCAGCTCAGTTCACAAAAGGTGCCTAGATTGAACAAGGTATATGATTTGGCTTATAAACAATAAAGGAAAAGTATAAATGTTAATATGTTCTTCAATCTTTTAAAGAAATGTGCACAGGGTGGTAAGTATACACAAAGTATATATTTAAAAATTGGTCAGCAAAATGTAAAGCTCCAAACATTGCTTTCTTTGAAAATGAAACAGAAATGAATGGATCCTCAGAGATTTGTACAGCTGTGTACAAAAGTGCATCGTTCTTCTCTGTGCTGCACCTGTTCTCTCGTCACAAAGGTGACATTCTCCTGTATCGCCTTCTTTTGCACAGCAACACATGCCAAAATATCCCTGCAGTTCTGATTTCCACAGCCCATTGTTCTTTAGTTTTATCATCACTTATTTTTCACACCCTGAAGCACATCTGGGTTTTTCGTACCTATGAGAGCTGTTAATGCACTCCGTGAGGGGAAGGTTCATGTCTATGTTGTCCACATACAGTGGGGCAAAAAAGTATTTAGTCAGCCACCGATTGTGCAAGTTCCCCCACTTAAAATGATGACAGAGGTCAGTAATTTGCACCAGAGGTACACTTCAACTGTGAGAGACAGAATGTGAAAAAAAAATCCATGAATCCACATGGTAGGATTTGTAAAGAATTTATTCGTAAATTAGGGTGGAAAATAAGTATTTGGTCACCTCAAACAAGGAAAATCTCTGGCTCTCACAGACCTGTAACATCTTCTGTAAGAAGCTTTTCTGTCCCCCACTCGTTACCTGTATGAATGGCACCTGTTTGAACTCATCATCTGTATAAAAGACACCTGTCCACAGCCTCAAACAGTCAGACTCCAAACGCCGCCATGGCCAAGACCAAAGAGCTTTCGAAGGACACCAGGAAAAGTATTGTAGACCTGCACCAGACTGGGAAGAGTGAATCTACAATAGGCAAGCAGCTTGGTGTGAAAAAATCAACTGTGGGAGCAATCATCAGAAAATGGAAGACATACAAGACCACTGATAATCTCCCTCGATCTGGGGCTCCACGCAAGATCTCATCCCGTGGGGTCAAAATGATCATGAGAACGGTGAGCAGAGATCCCAGAACCACACGGGGGGACCTGGTGAATGACCTGCAGAGAGCTGGGACCAAAGTAACAAAGGTCACCATCAGTAACACACTACAACGGCAGGGAATCAAATCCCGCAGTGCCAGACGTGTTCCGCTGCTGAAGCCAGTGCATGTCCAGGCCCGTCTGAAGTTTGCCAGAGAGCACATGGATGATACAGCAGAGGATTGGGAGAATGTCATGTGGTCAGATGAAACCAAAGTAGAACTTTTTGGTATAAACTCAACTCGTCGTGTTTGGAGGAAGAAGAATACTGAGTTGCATCCCAAGAACACCATACCTACTGTGAAGCATGGGGGTGGAAACATCATGCTATGGGGCTGTTTTTCTGCCAAGGGGACAGGACGACTGATCCGTGTTAAGGACAGAATGAATGGGGCCATGTATCGTGAGATTTTGAGCCAAAACCTCCTTCCATCAGTGAGAACTTTGAAGATGAAACGAGGCTGGGTCTTCCAACATGACAATGATCCAAAACACACCGCCCGGGCAACAAAGGAGTGGCTCCGTAAGAAGCATTTGAAAGTCCTGGAGTGGCCTAGCCAGTCTCCAGACCTCAACCCCATAGAAAATCTGTGGCGGGAGTTGAAAGTCCGTGTTGCTCGGCGACAGCCCCAAAACATCACTGCTCTCGAGAAGATCTGCATGGAGGAATGGGCCAAAATACCAGCTACTGTGTGTGCAAACCTGGTAAAGACCTATAGTAAACGTTTGACCTCTGTTATTGCCAACAAAGGTTATGTTACAAAGTATTGAGTTGTATTTTTGTTATTGACCAAATACTTATTTTCCACCCTGATTTACGAATAAATTCTTTACAAATCCTACCATGTGGATTCATGGATTTTTTTTTCACATTCTGTCTCTCACAGTTGAAGTGTACCTCTGGTGCAAATTACTGACCTCTGTCATCATTTTAGGTGGGGGAACTTGCACAATCGGTGGCTGACTAAATACTTTTTTGCCCCACTGTAGTTCATTTATCCAGTGATAACGTTCTTCCTACTCTGACATTTGGGAAGCACCATCGCTTCTGATGTTCTGTCAGCTTTCATTTTCAAATATGTTCAAATGCAATTTTGATCTGCTCTAGGATTTTTACTAAAAAACTATTTTTCATCAATCGATCAATATTTTTCATGATCTGGTAATCACTGGTATTATGCTAGTGCAGTCACTGTCTCTCAGACCTGGCACAAGCTGATGTGCTGCTGAGATTTCAGTTTCCATAAATCGTTGTTCCATTTATTTATCACATATGAACACGTGTGAAGTGTCTGAACAGGATTTAAGCAGAAAGCAGAATAAAAAACTCTGAATTTGTCACAGTACTGTGACCCAGTATTTGTGTTTGACTGTATAATTATGTTCTTTGATTATTGTTGTTCGTGGTTTTGGTTTTCTTTAGTTCTCAGTGACCTTTGTTCTCCCTCCCATCACTGTTTTTCCCAGCCTGTGTCAGTTCCCGTGTCTACTCTGTGCTTCTCCTGTGTCCCGCGTTTCTCCCCACTCACTGTGTTAAGTCTGAGTTTCGGCTGTTTCCTGTTTTATTTTGATAGTCCTGGTCCTGTGTGCATTGTAGTCTTGCTTCCCCGTGCCTTGTTGGGTCTGATTTGTCCCAGCTGTGCTTGTGTATTTAAGCCCTGTGTTTTTCTCTAGCCGTTGTCGTGTCGTACTCTCACTGTGCTGTGTTTCCTAGCTCTCAGTTCCTGGTTTATTTTATGTTTTTTTAGTTTAATTTTGTATTTGACGTGAAGTTTTTCTGGAAACAAGGCTGCTGTTTTGAGTTTACTCCTTCGTCTTGAGTCCTGCATATGCATCCTCATCCTGCCTGCCACACAGCAAATTCATGACAGAATTCTTAAATAGTCAACATGCATGCAACTTTTCGAAATAAAAAATAATAATAATAATAATATCTGTGTTGCTGCCCCAAGGAGAGAAGCTGAAGTATGTTGGGGTTTGCAGTGTCTGCAGTGACCTTAGAGAAAGGATGATGAACTCTGAGTAGAGCCCATCCTGATAAAGCCAGCTGAGAGGTTTCCAGGGTGCCTCCTGGATGAGGTGCCTGGAGGTACTGAAGTGATTATGTCTTCTGGCTAGCCTGGGAAGGCTTCAGTATTTGCCCTGAGAGTTAGAGGCAGCAGCCAGGGACAGGGAGGTCTGGGCATCTCTGCTCAGACTGCTGCCCTGTGACCTGGATGCTGATAAGCTGCAGGGTGGGTGGAAGGTTAAATTAAGTTGATTTTGGTGGAAAAACCCAAACTTGTGAAAGGTGAAAACTGCTATCCCTTTATGAAGACAAAGAGGTTGTTTCTTTAAAATTTGGTGGAAAACGAGAAAATGTTTTAAATATATTTTCGGCAGTAAACACAGATATGCACGTAGATTTGGGGATATCTGGACTGTTTTAACACAAAGAGGATCAGCACAGGCGGTCTACAGTTTATTTAGGAAGCCCACAGTCCAATTAAAATGAATTGTCAAAACTGAAGCTATAGATGGAGATAATATTTCAAATGGTTTGCAACTTTAATCACTTTAGGCCAAATTTCTTTAGTTTCTTATCCTCCCCCAATATTTCCCTATATGCAAATATTAACAATACAGCTGTTAAGATTTGACTCAGTGTGTAAAGTGCCCTGTTGGTTACACCTGGTGACATCTTTCACGTGTCATGGTGTATTTTAGTCAGTTATACTACTGGTCTCTGAAAAGTGTCTGAAATTGAAACATCACAAATGAGGAAATCTGGAATGACAGTTGGGAGGGCAGAAGGATCCCTGTGGATATCAAAGAGGTTCATTCTGACTAGAAAAAACGAACCGCTGAGTTCTCCAACATCATTCACTCTGGTTATTAAATGTTAAAACAGCCAGTTTCGTTTTACTGTTCTACAGTTTCACGTAGTACGAACATGACTGTGAATGGCTTTAATTATGATTCTGACCAGGAATGCTGTGACACAAATTTCCAGTTAGATTACAGACGTGAGAGTAACTGATTAAACGTTTAAACAGCTCGCTGTGACTACGTGCAAACTGTGATTCATAATCTTTTTAAATTATTTAAGTTTTGCTTTTCATAATTATCACACAGATTTGTTTTAATACCATAAAGCACAAAAACTGTCTTTGATCGTTGTTGTTATTTTGTATATGCCCAGCCGTTGAGCTTTATTTGATTTATTCCCTTTGAACTGTTTTATCTGTCTTTAAATTCTAATTGCACAAAACAACATTTGAGCTACTGAATAAATAAACTGTGATCCGTGTGTGTGTGTGGGTGTGTGTGTTTGTGTGTGTGTGTGTGTGTGTGGGGGGGTGGTAATGTGATAATTGTAACATATATATATATATATATATATATATATATATATATATCCCTCAAAATGAAAACAACTATTTCAATCACTTGCGTGACCTGGAGAGCGTGTTAGCTCTCCAGGTCAGGACCACATTGTTGTTTTATGTATCTGAAAAAGCTGCGGGTGCGCACACACACACACACACACACACGCACACACACACACGCACACACACGCACATGCACACACACGCACACACACACACACGCACGCACACACGCACACACACACACACACACGCACACACGCACACACACACACACACACACACACACACACACACAGCAGGCCAAGTGTGTTTGTCTAATTGTGTGAGATCTCAAGAGACGGCCTGAGCCTTTCCCATTTTCTCTGCTCTTGTGCCTGTGAGCTTGTGGTTGGCTGCTGGGGAAAGATACTGCTGATGTGCCCTTGGGCCTGGTTAGCAAAGACACTCTGTGTGTTTCGCGTCGAATTGGAGATAAAAGGCCAAAGGAGGAAGAAGAGGATTTAAAGCTGTCACAGAGAAGCTGCTGAGGACTAGACTGTGGCAAACATGCTGAATGCCAATGTGGGGATGTATGTCACTCTGTCACATGACTGTGTTCAGCCATTCATGCAGGCTGCAGTGAATCTATAGAAACAACATCGCTTTTGCCAACCCGCTGATCCTGTTAAGGTGAAGTGCTGCCTATGCATCATCCATTATGGCAGGTTAAACCATACGAGTGCATTACACTGGCAACACAGTGAAACCTGCTCGTGGTCTAAACAGTTTCATGTTCTGAGGCTCAGTACTCGGGGAATGTGGGACACAGGAATTCGATGAGAGCAGGATGTGTCTCACTGACAGTGGAAAAATCGATTATTTCAAAAAATGTACAATAAAAATAATCTCTGTCATTTATTAATTAAAGTTAAAATGCTTTTATTTTCATGGCATTGTTTAACCCTTCCCCAAAAGCAACTGGAGTCAAATGAAACAGATTTCATTTGCTGTGCAACAGCAAACCTCACTCTGAGGTCAAACTGACCATTCAGCTGGTGGAGTTGTGTCAAGCTTCAAACTTGGATGAGGTCGAGGAGTCTCAAAACATATAGACATCAGTCCAGATGTCCAGCATTTTATTTAAATTTAAATGTATGTTAGCCTTTAACTTTTTGAACTCCTGCATCTCTGCAGTTTATATTCAAATGTAAGTACTTCAAACCCAATAAATAACCTTGAATGGTCAAAAGGGTAAGCAGCAAACTAACAAAGTGAAAGAAGTCACTAAATATGAAGTGAAATGTGAACCATGTCACGTTTTACAGAAAGCAGCCTTGGTGCTCTTTAACTAAAAAAAACCACAAGATCCTGTGATCTGCAAGCTTCAGCGTCATCTCCTTGTGCACCGCTGCATCGCTCTGGCATTGCTCGTACACTCCCTGGACGTCCTGCACACACCACTTGCTTGTGTTAATGTTTGTGAAAACAGCTGCAATGTCTGCTGTGTTTCATCTTTTTCATGCCTGAGAAAATATGTCTTTGTGAGACGACCCAGGTTAGTTATGTTTTGGAGTTGAATCCACAGACGGCAGTATATCACCCTCTCTGCTGATTTCATGTTCAGGTTTGAGTGTTCTGGAAAAACCTCCTAACTGCACGGCTCATTGTTACCTTTAATGGTGGTTTTACATTGTGCAAGTATTTCTGCCACCAGTTGCTTCTTGTCATGACGCACACTTATCATGGTTGTTTTAAATGCAACAGAGGACATTTTAGTGCGATGAATCATTTTAGCCTGTTGTGTTGCTGTGTGACGGTGTGTAGCCTGTTGTGTGCTGGTTCCCTCTGAGAACACATGTGGACACGTCTGAGAGCAGTTTATTGTGCGGCTTTACTGGCAGAAGTTACAGGAATTTCTGAATACTGTGTTGCATCTGTAGCCGCTTATTAAACACCAACATCAGTGCTTCCAACTTTTGGGCCCAGGAATTTTGTTATGCTGTGCCGGTGCCAGCTTTTCAGCATCAGCGTCTGTGCCAGGTTGTAGGTGAAAAATTGGTAATAGCGTCCTTTTGGCCACAGCAGGTAAGCTCTGATAAACCTACTGCCCAACTAATCAACACTGTGGAGGGTTTAGCTGCTAGAAAATTGTTTTGGAACGATGGAAAATGAAGCCAGGGGGATAAAAACACCAATCCAAATGCTGCTTTGTGCCCACTGGATGTGGAAATATGCAACAGTTGGCTTATTTACACAAGTGACAAAACCTTTAATTAAAATGTCATTGATCTCTTTGACCTTTAAGGTTTGGATGAGCCGCCTCTTTCCAAAGGCAGAGTCCAGCCTTTGAGCGTCTGTGTGCTGGTATGTGGGGGTTTGATGTTTAACTCACTGGAAAAAAACATCCAAAAATTCTTGTTTTCCCATAATAAAAAGATAAAAACATGCAAAAACGTTTTAATTTGTAATCCAAATTACACATATACAAGGATTCAAGATATTAGCATGTCATTTTCAGAGACCACAGCCAAAAGAACAACAAGAGAAAAATACAATCTGTACATGTTTCAGTTTACAGTGAGTAGCCAGTTGAAGAGTACCAGAGAACACTAAGGCAAATCATCAGCAGACAGAAGAAAACATTGCCTTTTTAATCCACCACAGCAGAGTATCAAGAAGTATCTTTGCTACAAAACAAGGACTGATGACTTCCTTTATTAGCAATCAGCTGCATACGTTACATCGTGATAAAAGCAAAACAAAAAACAACAGAAGGTATCTACCTAAAGTCTAGCATTACTGTACATGTCTTCTCACCAGCTTTGGAAAATCAAACTTGCAAAAATATCCAGCTCCTCTGTGCAGCTCTGGGTCTGACCAACCTTTGTTTCAAACAACATCAAAGGAACGATGTTACTCGTACAGCTTCACCAAGATGGCACGTCGGTGCTGAGCGTGGTGCGCCCTGCACTCGAATTTTACAGGTGCAGCAAACAGTTTACTTCAATTACCTGGTAATACTGGAAATCGGCTTCAAAAAGCATAAAACTGGACCTTTTATTAAAGTTTAGAAGTGAGACACTGATGTCCACGGCTACGCTTTTTTGGTTGTTCGTGTCGCTAACATGCAACTTCATCAAAGCCCTTTAAAAATGTTGAGTTTGGTGAATCCCTGGAGCAGCTTATGATGGCTCAGCCTCAGAGGCAAAAACTGGTCCTGATGAGTGAAATCAAAAAAGGGCCCGTCGATCACCAATGACCACTGTCACAGGATGGAGCGTGTGCTGTCACACAAAGTCGCTTTCATTGTCTAAAAAGCCTGAAAGCGGTGAGTGACAGAGCGCACACATTTAAATAAGCGGAGGGCGTCCTGTATGAAGTGTGCATGCTTCTGCAGTAAGAATTTAAAAAGTATCCAGGTTAGGTTATTTGGTCATTAGTAAATTATTTGAATAAGAGACTGAGTGAGGCTGGTGACATGTCCAGGAGATCCCACCTCTACCCCTGTGACAGCTCCAGCTTTTCACTGATGGGCTGGGCTGCAAAGTAGCTTGCAGAAGCAAAGAGAATATGAGAAGCTACAACAGCTTCAAGCACACATTTACTGATGATCAGCTGATGTAGGCTGGCACTGAGATCAGCTGAGCTGCCTGAACTTTGAAAAACAGATGCTGTAAAAGAGGCGCGTTCTTGCAGTGAACTGTGAAGTCCCATCAGCACCGAGTGTGAAGCAAAATCCATGCAGCTGATGCAAATTTGTGCCGTGAACAGAAACTAATGCGTGTCTGAAAGTTTATGAACTTTGTAAAAAGATGAAATTCGCTCACAGACAGCAGCAGGTTTACACTAGTGGGCAGGATTCACTCTGCTCTTAAACAGAGAGACGACAAACCGGAGAAGGCTGGAGGGAGCCGAGTGAAACCACAGGAGCTCCTGATAAGCTCCGATCGTGTTACTGTCCTCTTTCTTCTGTTGGTTCTTATGAAAAACAGAGTAATGGGAGGTGACACGTCACTGTTTCAGCTTCTGTGGGACACAAACGACCTGTTGACTTTGTTTTGGTCCTGAATGCTGAGCAGCTCCAAATGTGTTTGCTGTGTGTGTCTGTAGCTCTGCACAGACCTGCTAAAAGGGCAAAGGTTGGTTGGATAGTACATGAGACACACTACCATGTTGTTGTCGTCTTCGTTACCACTACGTTTCCTGTACCTTAAAATTTCCTTTTGTACAACTATGCATATCCAGGCTGTCAAGGCTGAACATCAGTCAGCTGCTTTATATTCTGTCCACAACCTGTTCATCAAACATAAATGCTCACCTGTAAATAAAAGCTCCATCCAGAGTGCGTCTGCTCAGCCCAGACACAGCCCCACTGCTGCATCTCTGTCATATTCATTAAATATTTCATTACTCAATCCATTTCTTTTATGATGGGAATTTTAATTTTATCTGTCACTTCCTCCAACAGCGGCTCAGCAAACAAAAACGCTTGAAATGTTTTTAGATTCCAGCTCCTTTGTTTGTGGCCTTGATGCTTTGTTGCCGTTTTTCTTTCTTTTTCTTTTGCTTTCATCTGCACAAACACCCAAATGGAAATTATATTTTATCTTCTTGTTATTCACTGCTTTGCTTCAGTGTTTTGTCATCCTGCAAACAAGCTAAACTGCATCCCATTCTGAATTCCCTTTTGTGAACGCACAGCAAGGACATAACCACAACAGTTTAACTGCACCACAAATAACATCGTGTGTTTGCACAAACCTCACAGATTCAGAAACAGTTGTTTAAACTCATTTTGGCCAACTAAATGTTCTCGAGCATGTAAGAGTGAAAGCCAGACGAGGCAACGTTTCTGTTCACTCAAAGACCAGGACGGATACTGAATGCGTGCGAAGAAGCTCTGAGAAAATGAAAACTTCTGAGCTTGTCCAGGTTTGTTGATGCAGACAGTCACATTAATACTAGAGCACTGTGAAAATGAGCAACCACTGCCACCAAGCAACACACGCAGCTGCGACTGCAAGTACAACGTGTTGCATCAGATCCAAGTCTAGACGTTTGATGCTGTAGGCCGTGAGAAACCCAGAGCTGCACACTGAAGCCATGTTTTTGCTGGTAGGATCATCCAAGGCATCTCATAGTAGGCTTTGCCCTTTAGAGTATCCATCCAGTGTGTCTCTGTGGAAATGGTTTACACTTGCTCGCACACACACACACACACACACTCATTAACATGGCGCAGTGCTCCTCCAGTTGCTGCTGCAAAACACCAGGAAATTTAAAGCAACAAAAGGAATCAAGACTGAACACAATCAAAAGAATGTACAAAAGGCACATTTGACCCCAGTGCTGCTGTACTGTAAGATTCAAGTGTAAATGAGCGTCTGTAGCATGGCTGTCGAAGCTCTCGACCATCACAAAGACAACATCCTCTCTGAGAGCATTGTTCTGGCTGCGCGCGTTTGTTAGCACCGAGGCTAACGCTCAGATCATGTCAGCTAGCCTGAATGCTAGCCAGTGCCAGGCCTTGCTAGGCCAGGAGTCAGCATGGCCCCTAGTGCCATCAAACTCTCCTTAAGAGGCAGCGAGTCTCTTTACAAGCTGTCCCGCAGAAATACAGAAGTGCAGATCCAAACCCCGTGTTTACCCAATTTCATCTTTCTTTACCCCACCCGCCACCTGAGCTCCGAAGCAAGGGTGGGGGGCAGAGTGGCCGTTGTTAGTAGGGAATGCTAATCATCCCCTCCGCCGTACAGGTCGGCCAGCTTGCGGAAGCGCGGCCCCCAGTCGCCCAGGTAGTCGTAATCCTGGTCTCCGCAGCTCGAGGAGGAGTGCAGGGAGCTGAGGGAGCCGGCGGTGGAGCCGCTGCCTTCATAGTCAAACACCAGCAGGGAGTCGTAGGGAGGAGCGGTGGGGTCGTTGTCTGCTGCCTTCAGACCCTGCAAAACAAAGAGGGGGAGCAGGAAGGTGAGGGAACAATACTGGAAATAAGAGTGCTAGTGATTGTGGGCGATCGTGGCTCAAAGAGTTGTGTGTTCGTCTTGTAACCAGAAGGTTGCTGGTCCGAGCCCCGGCTCGGACAGTCTCGGTCCTTGTGTCCTTGGGCGAGACACTTCACCTGCCGCCTACTGGTGATGACCAGAGGGGCGATGGCGCGATATGGCAGCCTCGCTTCTGTCAGTCTGGCTACACCTGTAGCTGCCTCCACCAGTGTGTGAATGAATAGTGGAATTGTAAAGCGCTTTATAAAATGCAATCCTTTATTATTATTATTATTATTATTATTATACGAGCTTTCTCCGAGATGTTTCCTACACTGAGCCCTCGCGGTCATCGCCTGCTGGACGTGGAATGTCTAAAGTAGTCCCATGACACACCGTAGGACTATGAGGCCGACCTTTGTACTCGGTCAGAGTGCTTATTTCATACCTCATCCATGTTCTTCCCTAGCAACAGCGTAGTCCTAACCAAAAGGAGCATTTCCAGTCTGAAGTGGACCATTTCATGCTGGGTGCTGACTCCACTCACACTGTCTGGGGTTCATGTCTGCAAATGACTTTAGGCCAGTCGTTCTCAAACTTGCCTGAGCCTGAGGATCGTAGCACCACCATGTGCTTCATCAGACCTTTTGGAGACCACCCAAAGTTTGGTCTTTTATCCCCCCCGTAGACAAGAACCTGCAGCACATCACGGGTTCTAATACTGACACTCTGTTGTGCGTTACTGTTAGTAAATGAGTGGGTCAGTAAAGGTTTCATTTACTTTATCAGTGGTCGCTGCAGCAGGGAGTGATAACACCTCCCACAGACTGTTTTCTGTGGGTTAAGAACATCCTGACACAGGTTAATCTGGGAACTTCCACACTCATCACTTCTAAACCACTGAAGACTGTATGGAAAATCTCTGCTAAGTAAACTTTCAGCTGATCAGGAAGAGATACGTCTGTATTTGTACCAGAGGTTTTCCACCTGTAACAACTCCAGAGAATCTCAGTGACTGAGAAAAGCACAATTTATAGTAGAGCAGCTACAGGTCTGACAGTATTAAGTAGAGGATTATAGTAATCCTACATTTCTATAGTAACTGTACAGTAAGCATGAGGGTATTATAGAAACCTATGTTCATGCTTGAACACAGGCGCTAAAAGTTACAAGACCAAGTTAAAACCGCAAAAAAGCCCAGCTGATGATCTCTGTGGATCCACCGAGACCATCGTCAGGGAGCAAAGCTCGCTTTCCCAACCAACTGGGATTTGAAATGTCAGTGTTCACTCCCACCACTGCTTCAGTCCCAGGAGAAGAAGAACGAGGGCAGATCAGAGTAAGGTAGAGGAGGGTTGGAGGGCGAGGCAGGTCCTTGTATTCTGGATGAAGTGGGGACTAACTGTTCATGCAGCTGTGGTGGAGAGACTGAGGAGGAGCTTCTTCCCGCAGGCGATACGGTCTCTCAATCACACCACCACACAGTACTGACCCACACATACAGTTCTTACACACACTGGACATTCTGGACATTGTTTTCACTTCATCACTTTAAGCATATTTGCACTGCACAAGACACTAAATAATGTGGATTGCACAACACTGGTCATTATATTCTTCATTTCCAGTTAATACTTGTACAGCTGTTATTGTGTATATATAATATTTATATTTCTTCATACATTCTTATATATTTCTATACTGTGTATTGTGTATTTTGTTGTACAGTTATTTCATTTTTAACTTTAATTTATATATTTTATTTTATTCCTTCCTAGTTAAATTTACCCTTTTTAATTTTCACATTTATTTCCTATCTTATTCATAGCCTTTTTTTCTTTAGGTCACGAGCAGTTGTCTAAGCACTTCACTGCATATCGTACTGTGTATGACTGTGTACGTGACAAATACAATTTGAATTTGAATTTGGTGTGGGGACCATGGCTATGCAACTCCTCATAATTAGGGTTGGGTGTGTGTGTGTGTGTGTGTGTGTGTGTGTGTTGAGATGGACAGTATGGAGGAAAGAGGGATTATGGAGTGTAGGAGAGAGGAGGATTTGGGTCATGCTGGACAGATGCTGCCTCTGTCTCTACGAGGAGATTGAACAGATTACTCAGGGTGGCCTGAACTTAAAACCACCAAACCCCTCCTACATACAGGAAACATACGTGTTTCACAAACATGCACTATTTTTATGAACGAAAAAAGTCTGTTCAAATGTGTTGCAGCAGGAGTCCTTTTCTTCTGCATCTCGCTGTCACTCAGGACGCTTAAACTGAAAGAAGCAAATCTGATAAGCTGTGAAGATGTTTTGTGGGCCCCGCCTGTCATCTGACTGAAGACACTCCTGTCACTCTGAACTCAATGGAAGGAGAGAATTAACGCAGAGAGGGAGGGGCGGGATCAGCTTGCATCAGCTTGTCATGTCTGTAGGATTAAGCTGTCTAGATCAGCTTGCCATGTCTGACAGCTCCTGATCATTATTCATAGCTGTGCTTGGCAGATGTCTTTATGCAGCCCAACCACAGACACACACACACACACACACACACGCAGATAATATGGATGCAACTACTGCAGAGACAGCAACATGCATCAGCTGCATCAGTACAGATAACTCTTTGTGCTTGAGATTATGATGTCAGCTCTGTTAAAGAAAAAGTCTCTCTGAGACGCTTCGATGGGTTAAGACGACTCTCAGTTATTTCTGTAAGCGAGTGTGCTTGTGTGAGGAAGAGTTACACGTGTGGCAAACACACAGTGACGTCACAGTGGGTCATTACTCATTCACAGTCGAGTCAGTGCTGCACAGTTTGTACATGAACTCTAACGAGAACCTCGTATCCACATGGACTGAATGCAATGATTGGTCAGGTGTCTTTATATGTGAGCCTGTGCTGTGTGTGTGCACATCTGATTGTTCTAGAAGCTCTTCATTATTAATTGTTTAAACTTAAATTACAAGATTGGGTTGTGATAAGTCGAGGCCAGCAGTAGTTACACTACGGACAATATTTTCACAGACCGGCCTTTAAGGTGTGGTGGATAAATACAACAAAATAAAACGATACAGACAAAGACAGAAACTGTGGTATTTTGTAACAATAAACGTGACTTCACTGTGTAATTGTGTAACTTTATCAGGCGCGTCCTCCTGAAACGCGCCAACAACACTGAGAGTAACATCCTCCTCTCTGCCCCTTAATGCTCTCTGGTTGCTATGGTAAATAGTTCTTTCAAAATAAGACACAACTACAACACGGGAAACGACCCAGGGAAACCGAGTTAACGATAAAACCCCTGAAAACCATGAACGTCACATCCGAGCCTCAGCTCTCGTGGCCCGGTACCGAACGACTCACGGACCGGTCCACGGCCCGGGGGTTGGGGACCGCTGCTATAGAGCATCAGAATCCCAAACAGTGAAGCAAACCGCTCTTCAAACAGACCGAATATGAACCTGATGATTAGAAATGGCCTGTATTTGTCTTTACTCAGTCCCTATGGACCCCAAAGCGCTGTGCACTACATCGAGTCCTCCACACAGTCACACACTGGTGATGGCAGCTACACTGCAGCCACAGCTGCCCCGGGGCGCTCTGACAGAGGCGGTGATTATAAGAAGTTTCATTTGACATAAGAAAGGCCACTGCAGCCTCATGCAACACTGTGACCATTAATATAAATATGATGAGCTCTTCTACAGCACTGTGCAAAAATCTTGAGCCCCATCGTTTTTCAGATTTTGCTAGAAACATGAGAAATAGGTGCAGTAATTTACTGAAACATGTATGGAAATGACAGTACTTAGGGCAACAATTTGTAAGAAGCTTGACAGTCAGTATCTGGTACGACCACTTTGACCCTTCAGCACAGCCTGGACTTTTCTGATAATTAGATTAACCGGTCTTCAGGAATAATTCTGCTTCTCTAAGGATCGATTTTGGATGTTGGCTGCAGTTTATTCCACTTCCTACCGAGATGACCCCACACTGCTTCGATAGTGCTGAAGTCCGGGCTCTGGCGAGGCTAATCCGTGCCTGAAAGTGTTTCATTGTTCTTTCATCCAGGTTTGCTTCTGTTGCATTGGTCGTGTGTTTGGGATGAATGACATGCTGAATAACAAGGCTGTTCCAAATTAGACGCCTTCCAGGTGTTGTTACCTGCTGGATCACAATCTGACTGGACTTTTCTGCATTCATGATCATTTTTAACAAGAATGCCAACATCACTGCTAAAATGCAGCTCCTGGCCGTAACAGCTGCACTTTTACAAACACTGTACCCTTTCCCACCTCCTCCATGCAGGTTGTTGATAACTTGATATATGAGACCTGTTTTCAGCCGAGTTCTTGTATAATTTGGCTAATCTCATCCTTTTCTCCTCTCTCCTGGAGATCCAGCTTTACACTGAGACCATTTCTGCTGAGGCTGTGCAAACAGTAAATGGATAAACTGAAGCACCAGATGTATCTCTTCCACTGCATGTCAACTTTTTTGTGTATTTTTTCCTGTTTCTTAAAGACACTGCTTTCACTCTTTATCTGCTGTAGACATGCCACTTCTTTTGTCCTGACAAAATATGACAAGCAAAGCTCTTCAGGAATCACCTCGTTGGTTCAAAAACACTTTTTTCTGTTATCTTTACCATTTTTTTTTAGATTCAACTAAAGAAATGGGCGAAAAATATTTGTTCTTGCAACAGGCTTCTAGTAATAAAGTGCATAAAGATGCAATTTAATATCAGTTCTTTACTAAACCCTGTTAAATGTTATATAAACACTGGTTTATCTCTTGAATTAGGTGCATCTTTAATACCTGATTCATACGTCAGTGTTAAGCAAATAAAAGAAGAAGAAAATCCTGTGAATGTCCAAAGAAACAGCGTCCTACAAAAAGCCAAGAAAGTCTAACTCACTGGAAGCAAAATATAAAGAAATGAGAAATAGCTGAAAACGTTTGCCCAGTAAAACAATCAAAGCTGGATTTCCCTAAACCCTCAATCAGCCCTTTAAGGACCCATGGACGGCCTCAGCTGGTCTGTGGGATTAACTAAACGTTGTGGATTTACCTCCAGTTTGGTAGCCAGGCTGTGACCACATGTCAAGCCAGCAAATCCGAACCATTATCAGAGCTAATTAAGAATTAGCCATCACATCTCTGTGTTTTTCTAAATGTCACCTGCTCCATGAAGTGCTTCCTTCTCTCTTCGTGACGCTCACAACTATCATTTCCAACAGTTTGATCAAAGATGCTTAAAAAGTGTGAATCTGACATTTATTTGAGGGAAATGTTGTAAACAGCAGAGCCTAGAATGAAATACAATCTAAATGTGAATCATTTTAGTGATGATTAATGTGAGCTTGCCTTTTTAAATATGCTCAGCTTTCAGTTTTAAATAGCCGCAGTCAAAACTGTTGAAACGGGCCCGTTCTCACACTGGCAGCTCAGAATACCTCCACACAGCTTTAAACAAACTGTTTGAACTTGAATATTTTAAATCCTTTAAGGTGATGAGGTAAACTGCACACATCCTGGACGCTCTTTGATGCTCGACACCAAAGGAGGAAAAAAGATGAGGGAAGCAAAAGTAAGTAATGTTGGCAAATCCAGCTTTTTATGGACACAGTGTTCACTTAGTGCTGTCAGACAGACACTTTGTATTTCACTGAAGCTGCGATTCATCACTTCCTGTGTGCTTAGAAGTGCATGTGTACAACACTGGAATTTAATCTGGAAACAGTCTGAAGTTTGTGCGGCTGGAAGTCGACCGAAGCACACGCACAGGTTCGAACTGACATTTTACACAAAGATGTTGTCATCCAGGTCTGTATCCTCTCAAAGATGCTGCTTATTGCCGTACCTCGTGGATAAAGTCGCCTATGTCTCCTGGGTGGGGGGCTGCGGAGCGGAGCGGGTACTGGTGGTCATGGTGGAGGGGCCTCTCATCCAGACGTCTGATCCCCACTTTGACGCACTCTGGCTCCAGGGCATCAGGCTGCTGCAGCTGGCTAAGGTCATAGTCCTGCACACCCACACAAACACACAAATGTTGGCATTACAGTGAGTCACACAGCCCTGCATCACAATTCTGCCTCAAAGGGCTCTACAACCTGTGCAGCACTCAGAGTTCTCAGGACAGTCCATTGATGATTAATGCAGCATCCCATTGTTCATAAGGATAAATAGTATGTGTTATATTATGTATTAAACTGCTGTTTCCTGTTGCTGTTGCGGTCAAAGGTTTACATGAATGTCAGAGTAATGTTGGACTTTACAGCACATACCTCAGACCAGAAGCATCGGCAGGTTAAAGCAGCTCAAACAGACCCAGTGTGAAAAGTGCCTGAAGCAGGTTATCAGCTGCCGTTGGCACTGAGACCAGCCAGTTTCTGTACATCTGAAACTATTTATGCTCAATTATACCAAGTTGTTATAACCGTTCAGCTGCTCAGTTTGTGTTTTATTTACTTTCCTGTTAAAATAGCAGAGCTGTAAGCCCAGCAGTGACGTGGGTAGCTGTGCTATTGATTTGCTGTGTGGCAGCACAGACAGAGGTGCGCAGGGATGCTCTGCTCTGGTGTGAACAAAGATTTCTACTTTGCTGTTGCTTATTCAGAGTGGGTCCAGAAAATTAACTGTCAATAACTGCAGTATTTAAGGTGAGATAATGTAGCCATATTACTCATGTCTGCCTCCAGTAATGGGATTACACTGCTGTTTTATCCAGGAGCAACATCTCAGGGTATCATTTTGTGTTGTTGTGAATTAAGAGCACTCTCTTATATACTCCACTGTTATGTGAGGCTGTAGAGTCGTTACATGAAAGTCACTCTCTACACTCTGCACAATGCTGCAACAGCTGTGGCCGACTAACCTGCTGCATGCAGCCAAATCTACCCGAATGCAGTGAAGACTCAGAAACGCTGCATTTCATGTACGGCTTAAAATGTCTCATTACTATGCACGGAGACACGGCGACCTCCAGAGTGTCCTGAAATATGAATTCAACTTCAAACACTTCCACCTTAAAAGAGACAGAATATTTAAGCTGCCATAAATTCACACTTCAAGCTAAACGAGAAAAAATTAGTTCCTGGCCAACAATCCTCGCCATCATTGAATAATAATATATTCTCACTAATCGTAGCCTAATGCCAGGTACTCTGCAAGCCTGTGGCAGTGGAAATACCAAAAGGATTCTAAAATTCATAACGAACTTGACAGATTCATGAAAGCAGCAGTCTCACACTCAGCTAACGGACTTATCTGTTTTAGCTGTATTTAACAGTTTCAGTGAATTTCACCCAGTCAAATGAGCACAGTTGGCTCTCGTGATGCAATGTCTACCATTTCTCCCACATCATCCTCGGGGAAAAATGAGAACGACCCTAAAGCAAACTAATTAGCATCCACTTAGAGAGTCGCAGCTAGTCTTTCACCTTCTCTCCTACAGCGTGGATACAATCAGAGCGTGTCACAGCCTCTGATCTGCTCATGGTGAATGGTTGTGTCTGAGTCACCGCAGAAACCTCCCAGAAAACAATTCATGCTTTCTGGTTTCCAGGGAAAATCGACTAAAGGCTGTGGACTGACCTTGGGCTTTATTCACAATAACGACCAATCAGAAGAACACTCTGAGAGCCCAGCGTTAACCTGCCAGGCAGCAACAAAACGATCTTTGCTTCTTTTCTTTCTAGACTTGCCATGACCTGATTGAATGAATGTTTCATTTGAGGACTGTTTTTACAACAATGCCAGCACATTTCTGTTGAAAAGATGTAGAATTCTTTCTACATGACATGAATGACTTACAAATTGGAGACGTGACAGCTTTGTCCCTGTTCTGACGTTTAGAGGTTTAATAATAAGTGTCAGCATTTCTAAATTCAAGGACGGTTCAACTGAACGCAAAACTCATTAACCTCCGAGCATCTGCCAGGCTGACGCTGTCAAGTCCAAACCAAAGCACGACACTCGAGGACTAACTAGTAGGAAAAACAATAAAAATGTGAACTCGGTTCAATTAAAATATATCACAAAATTGCAACAACAGTCGCCTGAAGGCGCTGAATATTATTAGGTATTGTCCCAAATCCTGGACCAACAAACCTGTGAGGAGAAACCCCCACACAGCGCATTATGGCTGTAATCAACCCGCGTAGCAACGCTGCTACTTTGTGTCTTTACAGACCGGTCGCAGCAGATGGCCCCGCCCCTCCCTGAGCCTGGCTCTGCTGGAGGTTTCTTCCTGTTAAAAGGGAGTTTTTCCTTCCCGCTGTCACCAAAGTGCTGCTCATAGGGGGTCACATGACTGTTGGGTTTTTCTCTGGATGTATTATTGCAGGGTCGACCTTACAAAGCACCTTTAGGTGATTGTTGTTGTGATTTGGCGCTGTGTAAATAAAACTGAATTGATAGACCTTTTTTATAAACTGAGTGGAGTTGTTGTCACAGGTTTAGTCATTTGTTATGAGTGCCTATATGTTTGTCTATATATCTGTTTGCATCATTACGGAACCACAATTAAAGAACAAACACAGTTTGAGATTTTCAAGTTAAGCTGAATTTTTGAGACACCCCAGAAACACAAATGTTGGACTTGAGCCTGGTTTTTGCACACTGCTGCTAACATCCAGTCGTAACAGGTTAAAACTTCCACAAATGTTAATAATTGCTTCATGACTCTTTTATGGTGCAGTACTGTGGTTCTTTCATGCTCTGCTCTTTTGTTCTAATGATGTTTTCTTGCACAAAAATAACCTGATAAGACAGGTGCAGGTAATGGAGCTGGGTGTGTTTCAGTCTTGGACTGTATGCTGTAAATACAGCATCATCTGATCTGGTGCAGTGGTGCTCTTTATCATCCAACTTGCACCCCACAGCTATCAGTGCAATGCTATGCAACATCTGCTAAAGTCAGTGTGCTAAATCCACAAATAGCAACAAACATCTGAGCCCCAACAGGTTCAGTGAGAACGCCTGCCCACAAAAACAAACGCTCAGTGTTATTCTGAGTCATTTCTCTTCCCAAACACTAAATCTCAGGCTTCTCGCACCTCCCAAATCCCACATTCACCTGTGATTGTGACGGACATTTATCCACACAGATCGCTGTTATCAGATTATGTCGAGAGAGTTTGAGCACCTGTGTATTTCACTTTGTTTCATGTCACAGGCCAACGTAGCGTTTAAAGATAGCGTATTATTAGTTTAGTCAAAGAACACGGTGATCTGCAGTAGTTTACAGTTGCTGGTTTGGCTCTGTCTTTGCTGCATAGATGGACCGCAGCATAGGACAGTGATGAGGCCAGATGTTGGAGCTGGGAGGAAGCGGTTTGCAGTTATAGGCAGTTATAGAGGACACTGTACGATCTGTCAGTTGAATGTGTAAAAGGTTATCAGTTGAGCCATCAGCTGATGCTGAACTGGATCATCTGCTGGAGGCTGAACAACCTTGTAGCCTGTATGAACTCATGCGAAGCTCAGTTTTTGGCTAGCATCTTGCCCAAGGATGTTTGGCATGCAGCTAGGAGGCAGCCTGGGATCGAACCGCCGACCTCCTGATTAGTGGCTGACCTGCTCTGCCCCTGAGCTACAGCAGGTGGCAGACTGCGTGTATATGTACAGTATGTCTCTGTGTTTCTTGGTGTTGGCATGCTTAAGCACACAAGTGTGTTCCCGAGAACTCAGTCTGCTTTTTATCTGAAGCTTAAATCCAGACAAATAAAGAGCTGAGCTGCCTGTAGAAAAGAAATGAAAATCCTTATCAAACAGTGCAGATCCCCGACACCATCCAAGGCCTGTGCAGTGTGCTACTGTGGCAATGATAAAGGAAGAAGCAAACCTTGATTTTCTTTTATTAACTTTGTGTCCATTGTTTAGCCTGGAGAGAGATTACACCAGCGCTTCTGTTTATTGAACCGCAGGGAATAAAGTACGAACTGAACCAAAGTCAACCAACACGCCACTCAGCTTTCATTTTCTCTGTTTTATTCAAGGCTCTGTTGAGTGTGTTCCCCTTAATAATGTACTTTGTTATGATGTTTGGAAAAACTTCATCACTTACAATATTGACAGGATTCGTCAAGCTTATCAAGGCCCAGTTTTCAAATTCAGAGAAATATTTAAAATGAATATCTTTTGATGGAAATGTTCGTTTTTATTTTAGAGGAGCTGGAACAAAGCCTCGGGGCTTTCATGACCCTTTGTGTTCAAACTGGGTTATAAGTTGCTGAGTTAGACTCAAATGTAATAACTGAGGAGGAAACGCCTTTTCCAAAGTTCTGTCTAAATGTAAGCACAGCTACAGCAGAAGGAGGAAGAAGACGAATGAGTCAGAAACAATATTAAGTCCAAACTAATGTGAGCTCAATGAACATAACAATAACACAGATGTTGACCCTAATACACTTCAGTACTAAGCCAGGGGCCGACTCTTTCATCCCTTAGAATTTATTTGCCCTCAGTCACGCGCAGCCACGGTATTTAATCGAAGTGCGTTTTATTTGTGTTCGTTCTAAATTGGAAGATTATTGTGATCTTGAAATATTAAAATAAAAGTATATGTAATTTTGGTCACTCAAAATAAGCATCACACTCCACATCAGCAGGCCACTCCTGCTCACAATCACAAATGGAGTGAGGAGAAGGAGTGGAGAGAGACCGGAGTAACTCTTGGAGTCCTGTTGATCTTTGCATCCACACATGTGTCGCGGTATTTTGAGTTTATTATGTTTTGGTTTATTTTTGCATTATGGATTGTTTTCTGATGTTCCGGTGCTTTGTTTATTATTATCATTATAGATCTGTTTCTGTTATTCTTGGTGAGGGATCGGTTCTTAGGTTTTGGGTTCTCATGTGTATTGCAGTTCTGTTCAGTGTCATGTCTGCATCTTGTTTAGTAATTCTTGTTTCCTGTCTTATTGTGAAAGTCTTTGTCTTATGTTAGTGTGTGCAGCTTAGCTCCCCTGGCTCGTCAGTTCTGATTTCCCCCAGCTGTGTCTCCTCCTGTGTCTCCTTCCCCTCGTTACTTCCCAGTGTATTTAAACCCTGTGTTTCTCTGAGTCAGTGTCGTGTTGTCCCTCATGCTGTGTGGAGCTCCCTGTGTCTCCCTGTGAGTTTTAGTTTGTTGTTTCCCAGTTTAGATTAGTTTAGTTTGTATGTTTTTTCCCTGCCTGCAAATAAAGCTGTGATTTTGAGTTCATCCCCTGAGTCTGTGAGTCCTGCATTTTGGGTCCAACTCCTGCCTGCCGCACAGCGATTCATGACAACATGTATGTGAGCAGCTGTTCTCCACCATGTTAAAAACAAATGCCGCTCACAGACGAGCTCACGGTCCTGCTAAAGATGAACGGGACACTGTGCGCAGAGGTTCAGGATAGTGATGTGTCGTTCGCGAACGAAACAGCTCTTAGAGCCGACTCTTTGAAGTGAACGACGCGAGCCGGCTCCTTATTGGGAGCCGTGAGGGTTTTTTTTCCCCTTTCTCTCACCCTCTCTCTCGCCCTTTTTTCCGCTAAACTCCGCACGAGCGGCCTGTACTTTGCGCTGGGCAGAGGGGGGAGGGGCGTTAGTTACACTCGCAGTAGCACAGGAACAGAGCCAGAGAGAAAAAGAGCGAGGGACAACACGTCACATTAGAAAGGTATAGTAGTAATCCACTATTTTCAGTTGCAGATGATAAAAGATTCAGAAATCATGCAGGCTTATATGACAGAGAATGTGCATCTTCTGTTTGTTTTAATATTTTAATTTATATTTAATTGTGTTGTGGTTTGCAGTGTTTTGTGTTGTTTCACGTAAATTTGTTTAAAAGGAAAAAGCTGAAAATGTAAATAGTTAAAAGTTTAAAATGTAAATAGTTGTTTTTTGTATTATATGATTTATTTATTACATTTTATGTGGAGTGAATAAATCAAAGTATATTTACGGTGGCCCCTACAGACAAAGCACATACAAACTTCAAATCACGTACAAAAGACAACAGAAGTGCTCCAGGATGCTAGGGGGCAGTGTTGAGCTTTTGTTACCTCGTGGCTACACAAGCCAGCAAGTACCAACGACCGGATTTGGTGTGTGGCAGTAACAGGTAAATTAACTTTTTTTTTTTAATTATTTGACTATATATGAATGCTTGTGTATAAATACACAAACAATACACATATGCTTTCATGATTTCAATTGTGTAATTTAAGTGATCTAGTAGCTCTGCTTTGGAAGTTCAGTTCATGCTAGAAATGTGTTTTGAAGTTTGTACGTGTTTTGTCTCTAGGGGCCACCGCATATATTTATATATAAACATATATAAATAAAACCACTTTTTTTACATTAGTAATTCCTTTTCTGCATAATTTTATATTATTGTTAATAATAAATTAATTAAAGCAACAAAACAACCTGAAGAGCCGGTTCGGAGCTGAAAGAGCCGGATCTCTAAAAAGAGCCGGAAATCCCATCACCAGTTCAGGAGCAGACGTCCCATTAACCAGGTAAAATAAATATTTCTGCAGATATCTTGTAAATATTTTTTTTTCATTGTTTAGTGACACAGCGCTTTTTTCGAATTTATTTTTTAAATTCAGGTCAAGGCTCGGCGACACGCTCTGAGAGCCCAACGGCGATTTAAGGATGAGGCTCACGACAGTTTTTGTTACGTGGATCATTGAAGTTCAGCTTTTTAATTCATTTGACAGGGACCTTCAACTCAGAGTGTTTCTTTTTGTTATTATTTTTTAAGAGTCCAAAATGTTCAAAATGTGTTCATCACATAAATAAAATTGAGATTTCTCTGTAGACCTTCATGGATTTCATAAGCAACACACTACAGTTTCTTATACAAAGCATAAGGTAAAAACCATCTATATACATCAGTGTTATCTTCATTTTAGATGTCAGAAAGTATTTGCGGTGTTTTGGGTCCAAATGTGTCTGTGGGTGTTAAAGGCGGCTGTTCTAAACAATTCTTCACTTTCATGTTGTGCTTGTAGCAGCGTGTGACTCCTCTCAAACGGTTTGTTGAATCTGCTGTTGTATTTGTGTACTTGTAGTGTCATGTTGCAACATGTTTCTATTTGTGTTTTAGGTCACCTTCAAAATAAGATGCTTTTTTCAGGAGGCTACCTCGTCAGTGATGAAGCCTCGCGATGTTAGCTTACTTTATGACTCTGCTGATTAGACTGGTGTAATATTTCTAAGTCAAATTCTACATTTATTATTAGAGAAGCATAACTATGATCAAAAAATGAAAAAACAAACCATTGTTAGTCTTCCACAGGCTAATAATCGACTGACTCTGCTGTTTATTTCCAATACTTGAAGGAAACTAAAGCATAGCATCGATATTACTTCAAGCTACGCTTTCTGCGAGTACCAGTGCTTCTGTATTACCGCTGACATCGTCTTGCTTCCATTTTGACTGACTGCAGTTAGTTTGAAGACGCCCAGCAGGCAGGAGGAGAGGCGCTAAACAAAAGGACTTACAGATGAGAAAATGGTGCAGCCTGCGCTCTCCTGCATGTTTTTTCACAATTTTAAACACACTTCCTACATCGTTCACAGTTTAACGTTTGTTGTTTCGCAGAGAGCCGCTTCTATAGAAAGTAAAACAGGCCTGAGTGTGGTCGGCTGGGTAAACGGGGGTTAAACATTTCCGCAGTAGAAGTGCGGAGCGGCTTATGTGCTTGGCACCAGCAGAAAAGTTGTGTGGAGACACAGGAAATTGTTCTCCAACAGAAAGCAATTAATCCTGTTTCGAGGTCCTCTTTGTAGTACACTTAATCTTAGCTGGAGGACAGATGATTGAAAACTGCAGAGAGGCAGTGTGTGTGTGTGTTTTATGTCTTCTATCTGAAGACGTGTGTGTGTTTGTGTGTTTGTGTGTGTGTGTGTTTTATGTCTTCTATCTGAAGACGTGTGTGTGTGTGTGTGTGTTTTATGTCTTCTATCTGAAGACGTGTGTGTGTGTGTGTGTGTGTGTGTGTGTGTGTGTGTTTTATGTCTTCTATCTGAAGACGTGTGTGTGTGTGTGTGTGTGTGTGTGTGTGTGTGTGTGTGTGTGTGTGTGTGTGTGTGTGTGTGTGTTTTATGTCTTCTATCTGAAGACGTGTGTGTGTGTGTGTTGCTGCTGTATGGCAGTGATGGAAGGAAGCAGGCTAATATAAATAGTTACAAAAACATGAAGTGTTCATATGTATACCTGGTCCTCCTCTCCACCGCCCTCCTCATCATATTTCAGGATGTTGTCTCGTACGTCGTCCTCCGGGTCGATGAGGAGCTGCTTGGCCTGGCGTTCCTTATCCCTCCTCTTCATCCACATCACAAACAGCAGCACCAGCACTGCAACGCAAGAGTGACGCAAGCAGATGAGGACACACGAAGACCTCAGTGAGCACCAGTGAGTTTCCATGAAGGGCTTCAGAGACCACCAACTGTTTCATGTTTCGCTCAGACTGAAAGAACACATCTACCAATCAGAGGCTCCGTTACAAACCCCCCATTGACTCACAGTAGGAAAGAAAACTGAAAAAAAGACCCATCCACTGACATACTGAGCCATCCCATAGTCACAGATATATCAGATATGGTTCTGTCAGATATGTAAGCTGGAGTGGTCCCAGTATGATGTTACACTGGGGCCCAGTATTGTCAAAACACATCTCCCTGCCCTAAAACACAGCAATGAAGTCACTTTGCTTTAGTTAGCAGCTACATGTTTGTGACGAGACCTTCAGCCATCCTCTGTTTTGCATCTTCCTTTGAAAGCATCAGCAGACATTTGTTAAACCTTCCACTAAGTCCTGCAGACCACACGCTGCCTCGCTCACACGACATGCATGTCAGTTATGCCAGCAGTGATACGTAAATATGCCTTTGGTTTAATTCCTCTCTTTGTTTTCTTTGAATTTGCAGATATGTTCCCACTTCTCTCTGCGTCTCTGCTGTGGCAGTGTAGCAGCAGTGAAACATCTCACATGCAGTTTGTATAATATAAAATCATTATGTTTCCATTGTTTATGTCTGCCACCTTCAGTTGTCTGCAAACTGAATATAAACATGCAGTCCATAAAGCAGCACGCATGGCTGTCCCATCAGATCAAAACGCTGCACTTTCTCCTGATTTATGGTTTCACATCTGTCTTTTTACAGACGGGTTCACTATTTTAACCACGAGGCAGTTCTCCAGGAGACCGACTTCATCATCTCTGATGCAAGATTTGAATCACCACTGCAAAGCCCCTGTTATCTCCTCAAGTACCTTGTACACAGTCACAGTTCAATACAAAATAGCTGCATGTTTCACTCCATTCTTTAAAATCTTTGCTCCCCTACGCTGGGATTTCAGCTCTTATTTTGAGACAGCTGGTGGGTTTTAAAAGTCAGTGTGAATCTCTCTGTCTTACTGATCACATTAATCTGGAGGGATTTATGAGACAGCTCAGGGTGCGCCTGCATTCATGAACCTGCACCAATGTACCTGCACAGGCCAAAACACACGAGGGTGCTGAGAGAAATTCTAAATGACAACTGAAACCCCAGAGAGCCGATAATGTCACCATTAGTAACATTTCTCAGTATAACCATCAGCAAAAGCTGGATGCTATTCACCCAACCGCCTTTCAACAGGACACCAGACAACACATCCAGTCTATTTAGAATGCAAATCACTGCTGCTCCACAATTTACATCATCCCAGAATGTGGGAAATGTTCCTCAGTCTGAGACCTAAACTTCCCATCTGGAGGTGTTCAGGCCCGGGAGCTGGTAGATGTAAAGACACATGCAGCTTTGCAACTTTCTCTGAAAAACAGATCGAACTAAGGAGAATACTTCACACCCTGGAAAGTGCTGCAAATTACCTTTGGCCACCAAGGTCACAAAAACCTTTTTTATGGAGTTCTGAATTTGGTCAAAAAAAGATAAAACATGGCCGTTTCCATATAAACAGAAAATCATGGGGCCCAGCTTATCTTAAAGCCTGACTCTATTCAAAATACAAGAGACATTGATGCACTTCGTTTTATTCCAAAATCATAAATAACCCAGGCTGCTGGTTATAAATGGTGTTGGTACCCAGTCATATGCAAAGTGTTCAGGCCAAGGGACACATTTCAAGAACTGTAAATTTAGGTCA